>NC_048289.1:12692238-12769738 GCF_009762535.1 Notolabrus celidotus
GAGCAGCTTCATGAAGAGGGCTGTGAGATCAAGGATTACCGGACCACACAAAAACTGTACGGGGCCAAAAGAACGAGGAGGGATACCCAAAGCTGTCCAAAGCCTCAAAAACAATCCACAGCATCATATCCACCTCCACACCATCAGAGAGGATATTCTCAAAGACAGGATTTACAGTCAACAAAGCAAGGAGCGCACTTCTGCCCGTACACATGATGGTTTTCCTTGCGTACAATTTGAAAAGACTTAAGCGGACAAAGACGCGATGAAAGACTGTTTTAAAAGGTACTGTTAAGAGATTTAAAAACCCTTTAGCTGGTTCAGGTTTGATTATGAACATTATACAGATGTTTAGCCTTAAGTTGGACAAACTACCCTCCGCAGCGCTGCTCTCTGCTGTGCGAACACTTTTTAAATATCTCCTGATTCCTTATTCTATAACGGCGCGTTGTTTCATGTTTAACGGATAGCGGCCTTATTTGAGTTTTCTCCCCATCACCTCGTTGTTTTTGCAATATAGATTTAAAAAATCTAAGTTTTATACTTATAATATTCTGTTGTCCCTTTTACTTTAAGCTACGAGTCTCTTAATTGTAATGGTTATGCGTAATATTGTCATGCGGTCACCATCATGCAGACTTTGGGTCAATAAGGAAAAACAACAAACATTCGACTATTCGTCGACTATGGGCAAAATCTGATGAATCAGATTCAACTAAGCAAATCCTTAGTCGGGCTCACCCCTAAAGTACAATTTTTGCTTTGATTTTGATTATAGTTTTGAATAAGCAGCTCGACACAAACATACTGCTTCACTTTCGTCAGCTGAGGAGGAAAAGAGAGATAGAGGACCGGAGAAGGGAGGTGGAAATAGTCTCAGCTCGAGTCCAACGCTTGTTGGGCGACCATCCTGAAATATGTGCCCGCCAGCGGGGAATATGTGCGTCATCGCGACAGGACAAGGGAACGAGCATGTGCAGAACGACGATTAATTAAAAGCGGAATGAACGTATACATGATCATGGAATTATTCAATTCGGATTTAAAATCAGACAAAAACCAGCCACTTACTTCGGATTTAAGTTTAATTCGGAATGGTCATTTTCATTCGGAATTAGGTGTTTACAAAGTCATTTTTAATCTTTTTAAAGAGGATTTAATTTTTACTCTGAATTAAAGAGGAATTGAAAGTCTCATGTAAACGTTGCCATTGAGAGTCTCTCTTGTGAAAGACGTGTGTGGAAGGGCAATTAAGGAGAACTCTCCGGAGCTGAATGTCCTGACTATGTCCAGTAAATGGATGAGAGTTCATTTGTGAAGGGTTCAGATTTGAGGCTCTGAGTGATACCCTTAAAAGGACAATCATGAGAGCTTTCTAGGACTTGACAGGACTAAGCATCCTCTGAATGGACCTTGACTAATTGAGGTCTATGTAATAACAAGGGATTCAGTAGTGTGGCTGGTGTGATTTGCAGCAGATCTGGACTATTTGCTGTTTTGAAAAGAACATTGACTGAAACTTTGTAAGAGACGTTGGCTAAAGTGGTTCTTCAAGGTAATATACGTCAAGCGCTGTAAGATACTTAGACCACTTGTAACTGTGTATTTGCCGAAAAAAAAAAATCCGGTGTGTGCTCAGCTCTAATTTGAAGCAAGTGCTTTTTGTTACTCATGTCAAAATGTCCAAACCAACATTACCGGCCTCAAAAGGAACAAGGCATGAGCCCACATATGGCCTAACTCTATCAAATCTTAATCAAGGTTAATATGAGGAATAACTCTCCCCTCTGCTGCGGCTGTAACAATATCACAGAGGAGCCATGCCTCTTCCCAATGAAGGAGACCTGATGTGTTATTTTAATCAACTGGGCCTGCCGGCATTAATTATTCACCAGGTCGGTGAATTGGGACGCCCCGCGGGTAGAGAGAGTGAGGGACAGGGGGTCCCTCTGATTAAGGGGTTTTGGAAGAAAAGAAAAGAAAACGGAGAAAAAAATGGAGTGGAAGAAGGGCAGAGGAAGAAAGAGGAGATGAAGATGGAGATTAACGCTACATCTCCTGCCCTAGTTTCTGTTAGCTTTGTGTGTGTGTGTGTTTGTGTTTGTGTTTGTGTGTGTGTGTGTGTGTGTGTGTGTGTGTGTGTGTGTGTGTGTGTGTGTGTGTGTGTGTATGCGTGTGTGTGTGTGTGTGTGTGTACCCATGAGGTTGGGTAATTGTGGGAAACAGTCGAGGAGAAGAGTATCAGCGAAGGGCAATGTGTAAGTGCAAAATGTGTGCGTGTTAAAGGGGCACCTCAGGGTGCTCATTATGGCAGCAGGATAAGGGTGCATATGCTTGTTTGTGTGTGTACTGTATGTGTGTGTGTGTTTATGCGTGTATCAAAGCTCCAATCCAATCATGATGCTGCTTGATCTAATTCTTGATGGTCAGGCAGGGAGTCCCGCCTCCCACAGAGAAGGGAACCACGGGGAAGCTGAATGTGATTGGTGGGGATGCAGTGCACACACACATACATGCAAACACACAAATGAACACACACTTGCATGGTGTGCTCCTGGGCTGGGATGAGATAAGGCCCGGTTGGGCACTGTGTGACACCGTCCTCAGGCACTGAATGTGGAAAAACTCTGATCGTAAGTGTGTGATTCTGTATTTCTGTGCCCAGAGCACAAGCGCCCTGTGTGTGAGGGTGTGTGTCTGGGCAACTCTCACAGCAGAGACAGAAGGGGGAACACAGCGCCCCCGCTGACACTCTCAGTAGGCTGACACAGAAAGCTTGTTTGGGGGCATTAAATCTTTATACAAATGAACACGGGGAAGAGACGGAGGAAAAGGGAAAATCTCAATATAGGATGTAGGGAACTTGATAAAAAGGAAGGAGGTTGTTGGGTAAAAAGAGGAGGGGGAAGGTGAGGAGGAGAGGTTGTAGAAGCACACATGGAGGAGAACTCCTTGGGGGGGAAGGAAGGGAGGATGTTGCAGGGGAAAAGAAAACTCTTTCTCCTCCAATCCACAGGAGGATAGCCGAAGATGCCAGAAAAGCAAAGCGTGGCACTAAATCAAACCGGTTAAATCATCATGTGTTAATGACTCCGTTAACCCGCTTCTCTCCCTCCGTCCCTCCCCTCTCCCCTCCACTAAAAGCCTGTACAGAGGCTGTGTCATCCCTAATTCATCCTCACAGCAGACAGAGATGGAGGATAGTGAGATAATGTGGAGGGAGGTGAGGAAGATGAAGGCCTGTGAACTCTCTCCTGAGACTCTTTTATTAATAGTTTCTGCCAATAGGATCTCAGTTTGTCTATGATGTCAGTGTTGTTGATCACTGCGGTCTATCACCTTGCAGCAATGATGGATTGACATGAGGTAATCCTGCCCCTCTTTTATGCTCGTTAGCAGGTTGCAGAGACGCATCTTTACTCATATGTCAACCTTTATGTTTTGTTCATTTTCTTTATGACAGGTAGTGAGCTGCATGGAAAGAAAGAACTGTATGTGCTCACTATCCCAGGCAGCACAGCTAACAGTGTTGTTAGGATCGTTAGTGCAGCAAGAAGGCAAAGCAAGCAAGTGAGGGGGTGTAAAACTATGAAGCATAATGTAAATGTAATCATAATGGGGTTATCTTAAAAACCTCAAAACCCACAGTGTGATCAATGAGTGTACCCCGCTCTCATGCTTCATGTATGTTACAATCATAGACTGTATAAAATATGGACGTAGTATCCGTGACGTCACCCATCTGTTTCTGAACGCTGTTTTGAGGCCAATCGTCGGCGGGAGCAATATTGCTGCTGTTGAGCGATTGTGAAGTAAAGAGGCGGGCTTTGAGCCTCCTAACTAACAGCTACAGTGTTCCCGCCTGTCAATCAAGTCAGCTGTGCCTTTCATTGGAAGACTCATAAACTCAATATCTTTGAAATTGCCGCTTTAGAAAAAAATTCACCCCCCCATACAGTGTGTGCCAATCGAGAAATTAGCTATCCAGACCACACTTGTCTTTTGTACCAGGATGTAAACATGTTTATTTCTGCTGTAAAGATCGTCTTTTTTGAATTGGTGTGTATGTGGCTTCCGGTATTTCCGGAGTCAGCCTCAAGCAGATCCTCGATGAACTGCAGTTTTTAGCACTTCCGCATTAGACTCATATTTTTAGACCGGATGTTGCCGCTTGGTTACAATCCATGCATTATTGATGTTTTGATGAGTACGGTGAAACATGGCTTTAGTATTTCAGCAGTTATGTCTATTTCCCTGTCAGGTAATGTTTCCCTTTACCAAACATGCTAACCCTAAAGCTAACCTCACTCAACCCCTACAAAACTACAGAAGGCACCATTACAGAAAATAGCCTTTGAAGCTGTATCATACGAACCAAACTCCTGAACTTTCTGAAATTTTCTGGGTATGCTGCATGTGTGAACGCAATCAGTTGAAATTTTCGCCCAAACTTTAACTGGACTTTTCCCCCAGATTTTAGCAAAAAGTCAGAGTGAGTCGATGTGAAAAGGTAGCAGAATTTATATATATTTATATATATCTTTATATAAATTGTATAAATTGGAAAATTCAGTGAGTGTACGGGGGCGACATTTATATCATGTGACCAGTGTGTGAGCCAGGAAGACTGACACATACCAGAATGGAAGATAAGTGTCCAAGGTTGAAGAAGGACTAATAATTTTCAAGACAAGAACAACAGAGATGTCTGCACATCTCACAAAACAGCATAATATTGATGTCCGGCGTTGCTGGGGCGCTAGAGGCACAGCCTGTAAACGCACAGCGGGAGCATATACACACACACACACACACACACACACACACACACACACACACACACACACACGCACACACACACACACACACACACACACACACACAGATGGACAGCACTATCCCACCCTACCACCACCTCTCCCCATTCAGCCTCTGTTACTATCTCTGAGGGAGAATCAGAGATGGAACAACTTTTCCCCACCATTACGCCTCCGTGTGTTACATATGGCAGACGAGACGCAACAGGGGCATAAATATCCCGCTTAGAGATGGGTCTATGTTAGATCCAAATGTGAACACAGCCATTATACTCAGGCCTTCATCCAGCAGTATACCTTAGCATACTGTTACAGAGCTTTGATTCTCTATTTAGACATGTTTTATAATTTTTTTGTTGATACATTTTGACTTTTGCAATGTTTTTATAATGAATGCTCATATCGCAAAAACAGTGTGATATACTGTGAAAATCTGGTAAAATGTCCAGGCTGACATGAAAGAGGCTCAAGATATCCCTCACAAACCAGGATTTCCAATCACTGTGTTTGTTATCTGCACAAACTGGTGTTCACGCATGCACTGTCCAAAACCGCATATTTAACCACTCTGTGTCTGCTGGACCAAAACTATATGTATCCATGTTGGAAAGCATCCAAGCCTATCCACATAATCAGCACAATTTGGCTGCATGTGAACTGTCCAAGCTAACCTTTGGAGATTAGGGATGCACGATATTATCGGCACATTATCAGTATCGGACGATATTGGCTTTAAAATTAACTATCGGTTATCGGCCAAAACGCAGATAACCGCCGATATAATTAACTGATAAAACAATGGGCTGCTGCACACATGTTGGGCTCATGTTTGAAGTTAAATTAGAATTTAAGCAGCAGTCTGTAAGATACATGTAGCTGACTAATTTAGGCACATTTACTGTCAAAGTGTAAACCATTTTATTTAATTTGGGTTTAATTGCTGTACAGTTACACTTTTCACATGTTCCCTGTGAACAGAGGTTAGGTTTTCTTACTATGTCAAATGTGAAATTGGCCAAATTTCCCCTGGTTCTGGGGATTGTTATGATTGTCTCAGGGAGAGCATCATTCAATTTTTAAGTAGGATGTATCTGTTTGTATGAATTTTGTTTGAAAGCAGTTGTCATAAATAAATATGCAGTTTTAAGTATTAAGTATTTTTCTTATTTTGCACAAGAAATTAATATTACATAACAAATGTGATAAAAGTATCACCATAATACTGTATGCTAATTCAAATACAGAAGAGAATTGGTGATCTCTGCAATTAGGTGTGCGGAAAAAATATCGGTATCGGTAATCAGCTAAATGAGTTGAAAAATATCGGCATATCGGATATCGGCAAAAAATCCAATATCGTGCATACCTAGTTCTGATGAGTATGGTGGAAAATGGCTTTAGTATTTCAGCAGTTATGTCTATTTCCCTGTCAGGTAGTTTCCCCTTACCAAACATGCTAACCCTAAAGCTAACCTCACTCAACCCCTTTACAAAACTACAGAAGGCACCATTACAGAAAATAGCCTTTGAAGCTGTATCATACGAACCAAACTCCTGAACTTTCCGAAATTTTCTGGGTATGCTGCATGTGCATTTTGGCTGCATGTGAACTGTCCAAGCTAACCTTTGGAGCAGTGTTAATTTTGGCTGCTATTTTAGATTTAGTCTCAGTCTTAGTCGTTCGACGAAAAATGCCTGTTAGTTTTAGTCACATTTTAGTCTTTTCGGCCCTTTATAGTTTTAGTCTATGCATCACTTTTATTTTTTAAGATTAGACGCACAGCGGGGGAAACATGGATTTTGAATGTCTAACGGTCGGCTATTAATGTTTTCGTCTCGTCATCATCTCGTCAACAAAATCAAAACATATTTTCGAGTTTTTATTATCAGTGATGCACTTAAGCTCGTCATAGTCTTGTTTTCGTCATGAAAAAATTAGTTGTTGACAAACATTTATCATCATAATTTCTTTAACGAAATTAACACTGCTTTTGGAGATACCATAAGAGGAGGATTCAAAGCACTGAATAGAAACAAAAATTCTGTCTTAAATACAGTGCACACAAAATCTACCTACGGGGACAAATAAAGTAACCTTGACTTAAAGCGACAGATCTCTGGCTGTAGAGATGATTAGCTTAATTAACACAAGAAATTAAAAAAATTGGACTTGAAAGCCAGAAATTACAACAAATTGACCTTGTTTAAATACTCTCATCTTAATAAATGAGCAACATTAATGATGCACTAAATCTCTCAAATTACTGCGATCACAGGTGGTACTTTGCAATCGACTTCCTCGCTATGACACAGAACAGGAGTCGGAGTGGTAAGCATGCTAATACTGACCTGCTGGGTAAAGAAAGTAGAGAAAAAATATCCTTGAAAGCAACAAAGAAACTAATCTTTTAATATGCTGAGGAAGAATTGAAAAGCTCACTGGCAATCAGCATCAGCCAAGGTGTCCTTGAGTAAAGAAAGAGGATCTTTGGAGCAAACATCTACAGTCTCCTCTGACAGATGATAATGTTTACCTCAGTCAGGTTTGAATTGTTTGGGAGAACGTTTCAGCACACACGGTACTGTCACAGCACGTCTCTAGGTTATTTACAGTGTTGATCCAATAACACGTAAACAATAGCCATGCTCTCAATCATCTAAACAGTTGTGTGCAGAGACTTCCAACACCTAAATGGAGACGTAAACAGAGAGTGGAAAGAAAATGTATTGGACAAAAGCCTTTCCAAGCAATCAAACACAGTAATACTGCACAACTGTGGGTAATTACAAGCAAAAGGAGCTCGATTCAACCCTCTGTTCGCACCTTGTCGCCATGCCTTTACAATCAATCCAAGCAACAGAAATTCAGTTTATTTCAATGGATTTTCTTCTTGCACACAAGCTAAAATGTGCAATTAGTTTACAGCAACCTCCAACAGTTGACATAATAAATTCAACAAACATCTCCAGTGGCACTGGTTTATCCTGAGAATGTGTTCAAGATGTGAACAGTGTTACTATTTAGTGTTTCGTCTCCAGAAGTGGTTCCAGTCAGTTTGAGCGTCTGTAAATGCAAACGGAGGATAGGACCGCTCTGTTCCTTCACCCTGTTTTCCTTTCCCCCTCCCTCCCTCCCACCTCTCCTCCTCGTTCTACTCCTTGTCCCTCGGCTGAGTGATAAACACTGTCTGTGGGCCATAAATCCAGGGGGAGTCCTGACAGGCGTCCCAATAAAGCGCTCTATTTTCTCCCTGTTTGGTGGGTTTGTCAGGGGCCCCCAGAGGAAGTGAGATAACATTAGGAAGGAGGACGTGGAGGAGGTAGTGGTGGTGGAGCAGGAGACGCAATTTCATCAGTGCTGCACACAGGAGCACACATAAACAAAGAATGGGAATATCACACACATATATTTGATAGGAGTGATTCATGTGCTGAGTGGCCTTTACGCCCACAGTGTGTGAAAGTTGCTGAAAGTGTCGAACTATAAGGTGTGAAAGCATATTTTATCTCTTCTTCAATTAAGCAGATACAGCAAAGATAACATACACAGAAGATGCAAAGAGAACACAGACTCCCCGCTGGAAAACATGCATGCTTCCTCATTCATTTTAATAAGCACTATTGCATTATACATGGTGTACTTGCCAGATTCATATAGATGTATCAGGAGGTCATTTTTGATGTTGAGATTACATTTCCAGAGCTATACAACCTGGTTATGTAGAGAATGTTAAAATGTCTCATTTCTAAGAATGAATACTGATTAGTATACTGATTAGTTTGATTCCAACTAAATCCACTCCTCTAATAGATCAGGTCAGCTTTTGCATCAGTGGAGATGTCTGGATGTCCAGTTGGTTGCTGCCTCTTACTGTAACAGAAGTCTTAGAGCAATCTGGTCCTGACTGAATTAAAAGTCGTTTCAAAAAATCTTGAAGTACTTTCATATTGAATAAAAAACAAAGATTAATGTTAGTTAATGTGGGACCATTAACTACATATTAAAATGGATGGTGTGCCTCCATCTCCTCTCATTGTAAAGAGGTGAAGCAAAATTACCACCTTGGTGCTGAATTAAACTACTCAGGAAAATGAGCACTTTAATGAAGATCGATATGATAACAATTAATTTCCAGACAGAAAGCCTGTTTGAGAAAAATTTAGTTTGACGTGTATTTTAATTTCCTGTTTTGACCCATGTTCCCTCTGTTCTGATGGAGTAGGCGGGCTGTATGATATATAATAGAGCAGCACGTATTGAGGGCTCTCATGGGGAGTTTTGGCTTCACATTTGGGGAGCTGTTATGCCGCCAATGTTTCTGTACATCAGCCCTGTTCATTTAGCGGCCCGCGGCCCACATGAGGCCCGAAAGTAACCCTTGAGTGGCCCGAAAGCAACTGACAAGTGATTGTGACTTGGGTCGGGCAAGAAAAACATCTGTGACCAACACTGACAACTGACAAGTGCTGCTCTTTTATTGTGTTTATGCCCTTTTGGATGTGGCAATATGTTAATAAACATCCAGTGAGTTTGTTATCTTATCTATTTTTTTTCTTTTAAATGGTTAACTTTGCTCACTGTCTGCTAAAAATGTCCGACCCAGCTCATGTCCCTAGTCTGTAAATCCGGCCCGACCAAATATCTAATTGAATAGCCCTGCTGTACAGTCTATGTGCAGGACACTAAAGTAATACACCCCTGCCAATGAATCATTGTTCCTTATAACTCCCGAACCAATCACAGTCCATCCTCACAACAAGGTGGTCCATTTAAACACAACTTCCTTCTCACCGCTCCTTAAAACACCAATGCTGCTCTCACTGGAGGCTGGAAAAGCTTTTCCTCCAACACTCCAGCCATCTCCTGGCTAATCTTTGAGATCTGATTTGCCCTTGTATGGTATTTTCTGAAATGCCCTACTAGGATAGCTATAACATGCTGCTAAGCTAACCCAGGGAGCTTCCCAAAAGCACAGCCAGAAGCGCCAAGCATAACTTTGTATCCATTTGGCAATAATGGTTAAATCTATGACTCAAGTGTTCCTGACTGAAGTTAGTTTTAGTCATGCTGTATGCCATAATTACAGAGCGGCCATTTTCCTCTGACATCACCCTCTGGGTGGGAAGTTCAAATGCAGTTGTAGCTGTGTAGCGATGTGTCCTAAGTCAAATCAGTTGGCCTGAACATTTGTACCCTATACAAGCAGCATGGTAATGGTACTAAGTGGTTGGTTGCTAACATAATCTGGAAGTTCAACAGTACATAATTGGTTCTCAAACATGATCAGCCTCAGTCGGTCGTCTTTTTCCCCACTCACTTACAGACAGGAAGGGGGACAAACTACAGGAGGAGGAACATGGCTACAATGTGAACATTGGCATTCAATATCAACAGAAAGAAGTGAACAGCAATTCACTCTGTAAATTCCATTTGTAACATTGCATATATCTAAATTGTATTATATCTTTATTTATCCATTTTGATTTTTAATGATTGTATTTACTAATTGGAACTTCTTCTTGATTGTACTTATGTCTGGGTTGCTGTAAAAACTGAATTCCCCCCCCAGGGGGATCAATAAAGTAATATCTTGTCTAATCTTGACAGACCGAGGGGAAGATGTGTTTTTGGAGAAACACATTTTCAGATGAAGCTAACAGAATCAGGTTCACACACACCTCCAGATTACGCCTGTAAAGTGGATACAGTTGCTGTTTAGTATAGTTTAACAAAAACTGTACCAAACTGCGTCTTTTGTGCAATCAACTCAAGGTGATATACGTGTGATCTGTCAGAAAACTACACTAACATATACAAAGTCAAACTCCTTTTGAAACATTCAGAGCAGACAGCCAATTGTTTTATGATGAATGATGTCACTTTTGGAGTTCGCTCAAGTTTCTCCAATTCCTCAGTTTCCCTAAATGCCTTTTGACAAAAACCAGAGCATGTACATGCTCCTACATGATTTGAGTTGTGTTACATTAAGTGTATGGTTGTTGAAAGATTAATAGAGCCATCTTATGTATGATCCATTTCTCATCTCAAGACTTTAGTTGACTAGTAATGCAAAATAGCTCAACGTTACAATTAGCCCAGCTAAAGATCCAAATTATACTTCTATATACATTTTTTTTAATAACTAGCTGCTAATCTCTGATCTAGAAGTGCATCTCTTTTTTTCCTCCGTTTCCTGAGAGACGACACGCCCCTTCACTCTCTTTATTCCCCTCCCTCCCTTTTCACCTGTCTCTCTTTGTCTCATAACACACACTCTGTCAAGTCTGTCACTCTAACAGGCGCTTGAATTTCACTGCCTCCTTATTTGTCTCAAACACTCCACACACTCCTTCACCTCTTTAATCTTTCTTCATTGACTGATGGATGTGACTGTTAGCTAGCACTGCAGGCTAAGACTGCCTTTGCACCGCACCAAATAGAGAGGCTTAAAAGGGGCTAGTTTATGAGCCTTTGTCTATTGTTGCTGCATAATGAAAGATGACATCCTAAAGAAAGAATGAGACAAAATGAGTTGCCGAGTCAAAGGAGAGGCTGGGAGACAAGAGCTTCAAGAAAAAGTATAGGCTCTTCAGGCTGAGTCTCGTTGCTCTTAAGAGGATTCCCACCTGGTAGTAATTTAGACAGTGCTCGGTAAAGCAGAGCCTGGGAAGGAAAAATAATGTCTGGTGGGTTAGTGGTTTCATTTTTCAATCAAATAAATCACGACCTTACAGAAAATAATTTTTGTCTTTTAATGGCCTCCCCAGCGTTTGAAGTTCGTTGCGGGACAGCTAGCTTTGAAGTCTGCCGAGTGTGTGTGTGTGTGTTTGTGTGTTTGTGTGTGTGTGTGTGTGTGTGTGTGTGTGTGTGGGTGTGTGTGTGTGTGAGTGAGTGAGTGAGTGAGTGAGTGTGTTTGAATGTGTGTGAGCATTCATCCGGTTGTGATCTAAAATTCTTGAAACAAAACACCTGAGGTACTCCTGACAAAAGTAACAGCCCTGTGAGGGACTTTGCGTGTGTCCACACAGGCAAATAAAATAGCTACCAATGAAGGCAGCAAATAATGAAACCCAAAATTTGCAGAGCTGCAGACTTACTGGGTCTGTTTAATAAACCTGCACCACTGACAGGGGGGCCATAAAAGCCCCTGCTAGTGAGCCTTAAGGAACATTTTTAGGAAAAAGCAATTTGGGAAACCTGGTTATTTGCTGTCATGCTGAGACCTTAATGAAAAGATCAACATCACTCTCATATCTGTCTTATAGATATGTCAGCAGCTGGTTAGAGATTTAAGGTACTAATTACTGGGATAATAACATTACTAATTAATGAGCATCACATGTCTAGACATTTTTAACCTTTTGAGAGGCAAAGTTCTGACAGGCCTTTTTTTTAACTTTATGATTTATGGTAAGCTATACTTACCTGCTGAGAGTGACAGCCACTTCAATATACATGGAAATTGCATCAACCTTATTATTAGGACTCAACACCTAAACTAGCTTGTACTGTTACCAGGATATGAACGTGTGCAGTAAACACTGTGCAAAAGACTCCTCAAAACACGATAATTATAGAAAACATTGAATTTTCATGAGCCTTGCATTCACTCTAGGGATGTGCATTTTAAGTATTTTCTGTGAACGATTTTTGGAAATGTTAACGATCAGTTATCAAATAATCAATAAAAAACATTGTAATTCTTCTGTCAAAAACAATGCCAAATACGTTTTTTCCCCCTAAAATATATTTTCTACAGCAACAAAATGCATATAACTGACGGTATTGAATACGGGTACATGTTTAACGCTGATTATCAACGATCAGGCTCATAAAAATAAAAATATTCTCATCTAAAACATGGTCTTATAATGTGAAGGCTCCTAATACTAACAGAAAAGTACTTCAGACTCACAGTGTCCAGTTTTCTGTCTACTTGTTCTTATTGAGTAAAATAAAGACATGTATTTGATCAGGTGTCAGCCGGGAGCGCAACCGGGTCATAATCAGTCCAGCGGCAGAAAAGCTCAGACGGCTCTGATGTTGCTGGTCTGCAAACATAGCGCACTAGCAATTGCAACCAGTCTGTTGGCTTTGTATCCAAAGGTGGGGAAACCTGATGCACAGCCACAGCCGCCAGCTGAGCGTCTCTGCTGTGCATAACACCTTTAACAGCTGAATCACATCGACACATGCTTCAAACTGAAAACACCTCCCTGATAGATGAATGTATGTGATGAATATTCCACGTGACGGAAAATTGAAAACAAAAATGCGTGTTTCGAGTAATTTCTTAACAATCAATTAATCGATAATCGATTAATTGTGTACATCCCTAATTCACACTAAGCAAGTTAACATTTGACCAATCAGATGAAGCCATGGACACTTAGGGCATGCATTTACACAATCAGATGAGGCACAGCTCTCTGCTGACTATAGATTCATCGATTTCAATTTAGTGGTAACTGCAGAATACATTTAAGTAACTACCTTGCTTACTAACCTATAACTTGCATGTGTTAAATATTTGATTCTCATAGGTCAAAACCTCATAACAACAAAGTAAGTAAACAACAAAAGCAACACTAGAGACAACTTTTTTACACACACAATAGCTTATCAATTCTCTGGGAAGAGTTCTGGCACACCTCTTCTACCTGTGTCTGTTGACACTGTGGCAAAAACGTTAGTCAGACTGTTTTTTAGAGTGGATAAATACAGACAGTTACTGGGAACAGATGCGAGAGCATCCTGAGGAGCTACTGGACCCCAACCATCGCTGATAGAAAAACAGTACAACAACATCCTGTCCCGCAATGATAGTGATAATGATAGTAGTAGCAGTGACACTTATGGCCATTTATATTAAAAGTGGTGTCAACCACAAGGCCCAAAGAAGATTAAGAGCTGAATGAGGACAGAAATGTTTATTGTTTACTTTGATCCCCATTAGCAACTACCAATGTAGCAACTACTCTCCCTATGGAATGGAAGTCCTGTTCCCCTTGACCAACGGTACCTTCAATCAGAATTTTTAGTCTAATTTTAATTAAACTGAAAAAAAAAAAGACGCTAAACTCTCCCTCCCTCAATGAGACTGATAGGCATCCATTCAAGAGTGGATCCATGGGGTGGCCAAGGGTGGCAATGCCCCCCTCTGAAACCTGATTGGCCATCCAAGTGGCCACCCTAAAATCCTGAACTTATTTTATGATTTTATTCTGAAGTGAGGTCAAATAAGGTACTAACTAAAAGTGTGAGTGTCGTGCACTGAGGATAACAATCAGTATTGAGGTTTCCTCACAGAAGATAAGTTATGCAGCACTGAAGAAAGGCCCATGAGAAACATGAAGTTCAGCTATCAAAGAGTCTTAATGTAAAGAAACATTTCAGTTTAAGGGTACGCTTTAAACATTTTTACTGCGCCACCTTGATGGAAACCCTTTCTTTTGGGACTATGTTTCTATCCGTGTAATGCTCCAGTATTTCTTCACATGCAGCTCAATATATACTTTTTTTAATATATGTTTTCTGTGACCTCATCAGCTGCGTCACTTCCCCACAATTCTGTGCAGGTACTTCAGCTGGCTTCTTCAAACAGACCATGCCGACTGTTGTCTTTTGTGCATATTACAATAAAACTGAATTGAAATATTACTCACTTAAGGCAATCAAATTGTGGCCAATGTTGTCCCCAATGTTGTTCCACTCATCTGCTTATCTTTTTTTTAAAAAAATGTAAAAGCTTTAGTTTTTAGTAGGTACATGCCCAGGAGGAAAAAATAGGCTGCATGTCTCATTCGTTGAAAACATCTTGTTGTTAAAAAAGCAAGCAGCTTGTTGAGAGCCTGGCTGGGCATCTACAAATTGGTCTTACAATCTAAAGTGCTTACTACTTATCTTTGGTACCTGGTGCATAAGGCCAATGACTGAATATGTCTGGGAAAGGGTTGAGATGGGAGAGAGCGAGTTCTCCACATGAAGATAGAAATGCAGATGCAACCCCATGCCTACCCACTCCTAAGTAAGAGCTCTTCACCTTCCAGAGGAGCACAACAAAACACTTAATGGAGGAAAATGAAGAGGTCTGAGAGAAAAATGAGAGACCTCAATGGTCATCCAAGGTTTTATTCCTCCGTTTATATTCAGCTACGTTTCACAAAAAGTCCTTCTTTGGGTGGGATGGTTTTGAATCCACAGCTACACACACACACACAGAAAGAACTGGACAGATGTTCAAGCACGCACAAGCACCAAAAGGGAAAACTACGTCAGCTTCTGGGCACTGAGTACAAGCACCCACAGCAAACGTGTCGACAGACAGACGACTACCTTCATGATAAAGACTTAAAATATTCCCCTCCAAAACGTTTTCCCCTGGAGCTCTTCCACTACTTTCCATGTGTTGCTTCAGTCCAAGCGAGCTGCTTTTGACATAAAGGCTATTTTTCAAAAGAGGCTAAAAGAGGCCGGCTTTGACAGCACATCTGCCGGGACACGACAGAGATGCTTACTTTTTTCTTTCAGTTTTTGGGGGCTGCGGTGGGAGCAGAGGAGGCATTGTCATTGTCTTTCCCAGCAGAAAACTGGTTAATGCTCTACACAAACTTAAACATGATGTGGTTTGTGTGTGTATGCTCACATGAATACACTGCTCAATTGCCCATAAGCCAAACCCACAGGGACAGAGAAAGACAAACTCACAAGGAGAAAATTAAAAGAGGCGTGGACATTTCCCGGACATAATCAAGCTAAAACCCATGTGCTTGTTTTACGCACAACTCACTCACTCTGGATACACAATTTCTTTGACATTTACAGCCTGGCTGAATTGATCCCCAAATTTGTTCTTTTAACATCTTTTGGATTGGAGGCATTGAGGCACATAGCAGGGTCAAAAAAATGAAAGGAATAAGAGGATAAAGAGCTGGATGTTGTGAAGAAATTTGATTGCAGAGGAGGAAGATGCTGGGAATAAAGACTAACAGCAGGGTTCAAGAGGGGAAAACAAATCCTGCAGACATGTATGACTCTGTAAGAGGAGTGTCCAAAATGGCAGGGAGGGGGGAAAAAAAAGAGAGAGAGAGATGGAGAGAGAGAGAGAGAGAGAGAGAGAGAGAGTGAGAGAGAGAGAGAGAGAGAGAGAGAGAGAGAGAGAGAGAGAGAGAGAGAGAGAGAGATAGATAGAGGGAAAACACAAGTAGATCGAGAGTGAAAAAAAGGAGGTGGTGAGAGCATGAGTTAGGCCAAGTGCTTACAGGAAATAGTTCTGTTTGATGAGTAAATATTGAATCAGCGAAATCCCATCTCTGGCACCACCTGACCTCGGCCTCCCTCTGTTTCTCTCTGGCTGTGTTAACAGTAAACACAGACACTTTACCTTCACTCCCGGCATAAACACTAGTTTATGAAACTAGTCAACTGACATAACTGAAACAGCATCCGGAGAATTAAGTGCAAACAGAAACACATGAAAAGACGTCCACCCCCCCCCCCCCCCCCCCAGTTCCTGCGTCTTGCTGCAGGTATTGAAGTGAGTCAGTGGTCATTTGTTTTAAGTGTGAATCTTCTCCTGATTCTTCAGTGAAGGTTATGTCTGGGCCTGCTGTGATTTAAGATGCCTGCAGGGTCCCCTCCACTTCCCTTGTTCAGTCCCCCCCCCTTTCTCTCTTGATCTTTTCTCTGCCTCTTCCTAACCTCCTCTTCAGCCCTGTCTCTTTCTTTCAAAGAATGAGCGATTAGAGGGGTCTCCGGGTCAGAGCGGGAGGGCTTGGGTTTGACCTTAGGTATGCAGCGATGCTCTATCTCCTTCTCTGTGATCCGTCAGCACTGCTTGTGTCTTTCATATATCCTGTTTTAGTCCTGGGTGTAGAGTCAGCAGTGGGCTTGTGGGTGTACTGTATCGTACAAATGAGTCACAGTGTGTGAAATCATTTTAAGGATCATTTCAGTTTATCGAAACTTGGGACATTGCTAATAAAGCCATCTGTACCCATTAGATTTAATGGCTAAGATGCAGGATGTATCAAACTTAAATATTAATGCAGGAATAAGCACACCATAAAGTAGTTTGAACCACATATCTGACATCCGAATCATGTGGAGAGACCATGTTTAAGATGCTTTAAAATCATAGACTGTATAAATAATGGACGTAGTATCCGTGACGTCACCCATCTGTTCCTGAGAGCTGTTTTGAAGCCAATCGACGGCGGCAACCATATTGGAAATGTGGAACTCAACCGGGCATAGTGTGACGTAAAGAGGCAGAGTTTGAGCCTCCTAGCCAACAGCTTTGTGTTCCCGTCCGGGAGTCAAATCAGTCATGTCCTTATATGGGCAAAAACTCGTAATCTTATATCTTCTGAACCGTCATGTTAGAGAAAAATTCACCCCTGTACAGTGTGTGCCGATAGAGAAATTAGCTACGTAGAGTCAAGCCGTTTTTTTGAACCAGGCTGCAAAGATCGTCTTTTTTGAATTGGTGTCTATGTGGTTTCCGGTGTTTCTGCAGCCAGCCTCAAGGGGATTCTCGATGAATTGCTTTTGTTTGTTTTGTCAAGGCAGTAGCGGATCAGTCAATAGGTTGTCTGCATATGACGTCATTTCCGTTGCGTGGCAGTGGCGCAAAATGCAGATGGGGGTCAGGAAGTGATTTGCAGCAGTCGTCGCAGAAACATAAACACAAGAAAAATGCCTACGGTTTGCGTTTTTTACGGTTTCCCTAACCAATAAAACAGAGAGAATTCAACAAGTTTTTATCGTGTCCCAAAGGTAGTGGTTCTCAAGGGGGAAAATGCAAAAAACTCTCTGAAAAACGAGGAAACTGTGGATAGTGAACCTTCGTTTACGGCCCGGAGGAGCAGAGTTGGATTATGCACGTGTGTGTGGTGACCACTTTGTCCAGAGTAATTTAAAGTAATATATGTATGCTGTAGTATATATGTCTATGTTTAAGTAGCTAACTCCTTCCATACTTTGTAATGTTACGTTTTTCCCATCTTTGTTCTGCTGGAGTTTTTAACCATTACTTAACGACAAACAATAGGTAGTGATTGGTAATGCTAGCCAGATAGCTGATTTAAGTTATTGTTTTACTTGCTGCAAACTACCGTTGACTGGACCGTTAAGAGCGGTTAACCTGCGGTAAGTAAACAAACGCTAGTGTTGATAGCATTGTGGCTAGGAGGACAATTCATATGGAAATTAATTGAAAAATACTCACCCTGGCAAAAACCTAACAACAATCGTTGTTGAGCACCTCGATACCCAGGTTGTGGACCCAACCACTTACATAAATTGTGAGCCTCGAGGCTTTTGAATGCCTTCATTTGCTCTGTGGTGTAAAATGAAGTCTGGAGGGTGAGGTAGTTAGTGATGTCAATGGCAGACACATTCAGAAATAAGCTTGGGTCAGTTAAAAAATCGGAAGTCCTCATGAGAGAAGGATCTCTTCCGACATAATCCAGTTTTTTTTCCGGTATCGCTGTCTTATTACGGTGTCTAGAGCAGCACAGTACGGGCTTTCCTCGGTTGCGTCCATTCTGAAATTTATTTCCTGACCCCCATTTAAATTCCACACATCACTGGCATGATGTGAATGCAAACAACCTATGACTGCTGAATCCTTCGAGCACACCGCTGGATCCAAACAGTTTCACAACCATCAACAGATTGTGTTTAACATAAACAATGAACATCCTACACACACTAATCCATCTGACACAACACTGGGTCAAAGGCCGAGATTAATTAAGACGTAATCCACGATGTAGAAGTTACCATACTGCATTTCATGTAAACTGAGGTCCATTTGTATCGTAGTGTATCTTGGAGTCTTTGTTTGAGTAGTTCAGATTACTCTCAGGCAATGAGAGTAAGGGGTAATCAAAGGGCAAAAATGGCCACCATGTTCTCCAGCACACAATTTAGTCCCTGATGTGACAGTGAAGGTTTGTCAACATCTGTTTGTTGCATGACACCAACCAAATCAGAGGACCCATCAGGGAACAAGCACACCAGTTATTTAAAAGACTACTTCACATGCAGGACAAAGCTGTGTCTCTAATCACATCATTTCTGCTAACAGGTCGTCTCTGTAGAGGAGTTAGTCTAGGACAAGATGATAAAAAGGAGCACATAAACGTTTGAGTGTCTTTGACAGAAGAAAAAGAGAGGTTGAGAAAGTTAATGTGTGTTTCAGGTGCCTCTTTGCACCAAGTGATCACAGGCTGAATTGTCGAACAGCTGTTTGTTCCTGATGAAAAGGAAGGAGAGAGGTGCTGCAGAGTGAAGAGGAAGAAAAGAGATGAGGAGGTGGGGTCAAACAACTGAAGGCACAAAAAAGAAGGCATTTATAAAGATGAGTGGAAAGTTTGACTCACAGACTTTATGATTGGAAAACAATATGTTCTCTTCATCAGCTGCATTGATTTAAGTCCTGCTGTGTATTAAAAACTACTTTCACGAAGAGCAGAAGACCTGATCCTTTTCCTTACTCATTAAAGAAAATCTTTTCAAGTATGAGTATTAACACATGTATAATCAACCTATATACCACCCTTTCATTTAGCTATATATGACGCCTATTTCTGACAGAAGCTCTTTTTCCTGTGGTTCAGAATTACCTATAGACCTCACATGATTTAAAAGTGACACTGCCCATCTGTGTTTGGTGCAGCAGATGCAGACATGTATTCAGATGGTATTTGTTTATGCAAGGGGGATTCGTTGATTTTAATGTTGCTCGAGCTGATTAGTGATTTTAATCCTGTCTGGAGTGCACATGTGAATGTTTGCTTTCTCGTTACATCAGTCCCAAATATGCACTGTTTGTGATACAACCTTTCCTATAACTGGATTTATAAGCTCTAAATACAGTTTGAGTTCAAAGTGGGGCTTCAATTAAACCTCCCTCTACATTTATTGTCTATTAGCTGTAGTGTTGTAGTACTTGAGACCGGTCTTGGTCTTAAGGTCTCGATCTCATCTCGGAATTGAAAGCATTTTTACTCGGTCTTGTCTCGGTCTCGGACTAGACGAACTCCGTATTTCATATCAAGACTGGTCGGGACCACAACTGATGCATTCTGTGTCAACACCTATAACCCATCAGATAAAAACACTACAAATATTATCTAAAGTAAAAAGAAATGCACACAACTAATTAGAAAAGAAAGACTCAACAAAAAAATCCGGCGCATTTAACCCTTTGACCTCCTACCTCTCCTGACATCACAGGCAACAGAAAACTGATTTTTAACTCTAATCGAAAGCGAATGTTTAACTAAAGATGACAAAAACTAAACTTAAGGAGTCAAAAGGCTCTCACAGCGCATCAAAAGAAAGGCCTTGGTCTTGGTCTTGGTCTTGGTCTTGTTTCGGCCTCGATCCCTAAATGTCTTGGTCTTGTCTTGGTCTCGGTGCTCTCTGGTCTCGGACATGTCTTGGTCTTGGTTGATGTGATCTTGACTACAACACTAATTAGCTGTCTAACATATGAAGTTATCTCCATTACACCCACAATTCACCCACATTCTTTTTTTCATCAAGAAGACAAAACCTAAAATGAGTGCAGAAGTAACATAAATATCAGATGAACTGGTCCCCTATTATATGTAGCATGTCATTTAGTGTTTTTGCAACAAATGGCATGAAGAAGGGGCGGCTGTGGCTCAGTATGTAAAGTCGGTCGTCTATCAATCAGAGGGTTGGCAGTTCGATCCCAGCTCCAGCAGTCACATGCCGAAGGGTCCTTGAGTAAGACACTGAACCCAAAATTGCTCCCTCTGTTATTCAGCGGTGTGTGAATGTGAACGAATGAGATCAACATACTGATGGTCCCTTACTACATAGCATCCTCTACCATCAGTGAGTGAATGGGTGAACGTGACGAGTAGTGCAAAAGCGCTTCGAGTGGTCAGAAAGACTAGAAAAGCTCTATATAAGTACAAGTCCATTTACTATCCAAGAAGAACCTACTATAGATGAAAATGTACCTGAGAATGAATTAAAGTGATTATAAACATCAGTCTATTTGAATGAATAAAAGATGTGCTTATGTATGGAAGCTCAGAAAAGTAAGAAAAAACATGTTTATTCTGTCAGCTACTTTACAATTCAATGCAAAAAGCATGAACAGTGCATGTTAAGAAGCTGAGTAACAACCTGGTATAGAGCAGCATAAATGGCATTCAGCAAGTATGCCCCCCTCCCTCCCCTCGTTTCCCATTAAGCACAGTCCAGGTAACTGGGAACGCCTTCAAAAGGTCTGGTGAATTCACACAGGCACCTTCCATGCTTTTAGCAATACATGTATAACAGTGATCAGCAGAAAAGTGCAGTATTTTCTCCTCACTCTTTATTGAAGGTGCAGCATTCAGTTACATTCAGAACTTTGCAGCCTTGACTTACAAAGCAAAGATGAAGAAGGTTGCGTAACTGGTTATGTGGTATAATAAGCCCTATAGTATGTTAATTCTGCCACCAGTGCAGCATGTTTTCCCTCTGAGCAAGCTATGTGCTAATGCTAGAAGACAGGCTTAAGGTTAAGTGTGGCCAGGGGTCCCTTAGAGAGGTGCCAAGAGAAGCTGGTGGCCCCATAAGCTCTGGCCCAACGGAGCTCTCTTAGCCCCTTTGCGCAACACAGCTCGCCATTGTGCCAGGCTGAAAAAGCGCATTAATCGCCGAGAAAAGGGCTTTCCCTGCTGAAACCCCCTTGGACAACAAGCAAAGCTCTACTTGATAATTCAATCACTCTCCGAGCTGCGAGGGGGCCGACCTGCTCAACCTCTCTGAACCTGTCCTCGGCTCTTTTCCTCGCCCTCCTTCCTTTGACTCCTCCATTAGGTAACTGTCCTATATTTAACTGATGCCGTCATCCCCGCTGCTTATCAAAGGACAATAGAGGAATGATGCCTGTGAGAGTCGTTGACATTTGAATGTATGCAGCAGTGTGAGTTATGGCTGTATGCAACGGGTAATGCAAAAAGGGCACAAGAAGATGGAGATGCACGTGTGTGTGAGCGTGTGTGAGCGTGTGTGTGTGTGGGGAGGAGAGGGGAGAAGAGATAAAAGGGAGGAGAAGGGAGTCAGTGCTAGAGTGGGTTGAAGGAAAGGATAGGGAAGCCGCAGAGAGGGAGAGAGACAAAAAGGGGGGGAGTTCTTATCGCTTTACCCTTGTCTTGACTTCCTTGCGGGGCCTTTGAAGAGTGCAGAAATAAAGATACATGCGCTGGCACATCACAGAGAGAGATTTAGATTATGCCAGTGTTTACCCAGCTGAGTGCTGCATGGCTGCTGGCGACAGCCTGCTGGTTTTGAAGTTGTTATGGCCTGACTACAGCTTAAAGCGCTCACTGCTCAGAATGTAACAGCCACGCTGCAGAGGAGGACTGTCTCTCTCTGCTCATGTATGTGTGTGTGTATATGTATGTGTGCATGTATGTGCCAGCTAGTGTGAATGTTTATGAGAGATAGCATGTGTCCTTGTATTCTAATAGAGTGTGTGATGCATCCTACTTCACTGTGTGTGTGTGTTTGTGTGTGTAGCACTCCGAAAATGGAGCCATCCATCGGATTATGGGCAGACAGCTCTTTGAAAAGGAGGGCCTGTATTTGCATAAGCGGCCATGGAAAAAGGGAAAAAAACACCTATAGAAAGGAAGACAGAATGAGAGAGAGCAAGAGATATAGAAAGAAAGAGAGTGAGGAGAAGAACAAGAGAGAAAAGAGAGGGGGGAGATGGACCACACTTGCCAAGCTACTATGGGATAAATCCTGTGGCTGGGATCAAGGATTCTGGGCAGGGATTTGGCCCCAGGTCCCCCTCAAAGCAAATGGAAAATAACAGGCTGCGAGTAAATAGGTGGCAAGGTAATGATAGCTCTGTCAAGTCCGAAGGTGGAGAAAGGGAGGGTGGGAGGAAAGAAGGATAGCGAGAGAGGAGAGAGAGAGTGAGGAGTGTAGGGGGGAATGATCAGGTGTGACGAAAGACAGAGGAGCGGACAGAGGAGGCAGGAAAAAAGGGGGGACAAATAACACAGACAGAGTAGTGACGGAGTAAAGCGGGGGTGGAGCAGTAGAGAAGTAAAAGAAGAGAGAGAGGGAGGCCAGAGGGGCAGAGGAGAGGGTGATGGGAGACCCTGTTGGATGAGCTCGCTGGTGTTTTGGCACATGATGCTGGCAGGGGACGAGAGTACTGCCAGACCGCCAAACTGTGTGTGTGTGTGTGTGTGTGTGTGTGTGTGTGTGTGTGTGTGTGTGTGTGTGTGTGTGTGTGTGTGTGTGTGTGTGTGTGTGTGACTGCGCCCGGGGCTCCCGCTGCTGTCACATCTGCATCTCTCTCTCTCTCTCTGACTCTCTGATGTCGTTATCTCTTTTGATCGCTTACCTTCTTGTACTGAGCAAACATTTCTACACTTCTCTGCCCTTCACTCCTCTTATTCATACATCAAAGGAAGCAAGCTAAACAACAATGACCAAGAAATGTACAACTTCTCAGTATTTAAAATATTATAAGATGTGCTGCAATTCAAACTGAGAAACAAAACTCCTCAATTGCAAACAATGTTTCAAGGATCTTAGAGCAGTGTCTGAGGCAAATCACCTCTTTGACAGTGTAGGAAAAAGACAGTCCTTGTGCCTTTTTCTGCTTCGCTGAGTTTTGAGTTCTTTAATTACAAACATGGTTCAGCCGGACTGAATGAGCTCTACGCTGCCATGCTGGATGTGCCTTACACACCATGTTTGATACGCCTGCATCGGTACAGTCAGAGTATCGGCACCCCTCAAATGGCTTTCCAATAATGACCACTGGCTCCCAAGAGGTTCTGCTTCTGTCTGTGAATGTGTGTGAGTGTGTGTGTGTGTGTGTGTGTGTGTGTGTGTGTGTGTGTGTGTGTTTGTGTGTGTGTGTGTGTGTGTGTGTTTGTGTGTGTGTGTGTGTGTGTGCGTGTGTGTGTGTGTGTGTGTGTGTGTGTGTGAGTGTGTGTGTGTGTGTGTGTGTGTGTGTGTGTGTGTGTGTGTGTGAGTGAGTGAGTGTGTGTGTGTTCTGAAGTGGCTAAATGGCAGCCAGGAAAAAGAAGTGCTCCAGTCAATAGCTTGTGTGTCGTATGCCCACACACTTTGGATTCTGGCCAAACAGGAGCTCACTGCAAGTGTTCCTCACTGTCATTATCCTTATCCCTAACACACATGCTGTGCTGCATGTGAAAGTGTGTATGCATTCATGTGTGTGTGTGTGTGTGTGTGTGTGTGTGTGTGTGTGTGTGTGTGTGTGTGTGTGTGTGTGTGTGTGTGTGTTTTTTGCCACCCATGGAGTGTACTGACATGCCCCTTTGATTCCTGCAGACCACCAGGGCAGAGAGGAACCACCTGTCTGTCCAAGAAACCAGCAAACACACATCCACACACACACACACACTGTGCCCAATATTACCATAACCATATTTACCAGCGGTCAGTGAATTCCATAAAAGGTGACACGCACACACTCACATACACACACACACATGCTTCCTTGATGTCTGAAAATATCCTTTCGTATTTCCCCTCCTGGCCTAAAAGTACGTTGATAAATGTCATAAAAGCCTACTAATAAGTCAAAAGTGATGGTGCTCGTGTGTGCTGGCCGCTTCGAGGAAATGCTGCAGCACCGAGCAATTACTGCAGAGCTGCTGAAACAAGAGCGCTCTGTGGGGAAAAAGCCAATTAGTCCGCCGTGGCAGCAGGTAGCAAGTCGGCTCCATTCATTATGATCCCTCATAACATGGTGCTAATGTAATAGCGCAGTGTTGGAGCTGGTGACAGGCAGAAAAGGCGGAAAGCTCTAATGATAATAACAGGATCAATAGTTGGGGTGTTAAAGGCAGATAGTTCCATATTCATACGGGTGTGCGGGGCGAGGGCTTTAATGGAAAACGCTAATGAAAGCTGTGCATGTGTGAGTGTGCGTGTAATGAGAACATCGGATGTGGCTGGGCTCTATGCAGCAGTGTGCACGTTCGAGGGCGTGCGAGTGTGATCAATTGGTGGTGATAATATTCAGTTAACTAATAAAGCTGCAGGCAATAAATGTAATATCAATATCTGCAACTGATCTGCTCCAGAGCGTAACCTAACCTGATGATTTTCAGATAATGTGATGTGAAGACATAACCCAGGAGGCTAGAGAGAGGGAGAGACAGCTTATGTGTATGTGTGTGTGTGTGTGTGTGTGTGTGTGTGTGTGTGTGTGTGTGTGTGTGTGTGTGTGTGTGTGTGTGTGTGTGTGTGTTAGGCCTTGATTGACCCTTCTGCTCTGCTTGGTCCAAATAATTGGTCCATTGTGGTTTACTAAAGGAGGCCGAGGCAGACGAGCTGGACAGTTCTGAGAACGGGTCAGAGGAGGATGAGTACGAACAGAGGGAAGAGACCAAAGAGGAAAAAAAAGAAAAGAGGAAAAAAAAGGATGAAGGTCTGCTGAACCAGTTCAGTATTAAAAACCAAAAAGGCAAGGCCCAGCCTCAGGGTTGTGTACTCGACATCTTCCACGTCAGGAGCCTCGGCTAACACTCGCTGCATCTCTGCATCCTACTCTAATAGACTGCACTCATACCGAGAATAAGAATAAACAAATACATGTGGTTATGTACCAAGGACAGAGTAAAGTGTTGGTCTGGTGAATGAATGTAAACACAACACCTCTCCAGGTCACAAATAATTACCGTATACTCTGGAATATAAGTTACACCAGTATATTAGACGGTATAAGTTATTTTTGGAGGCGCTCCAGAGGGATCTTAGGTTAAAATGTCTTCTTGTGAGACAATTTCTATTGCGTTCAGAAAAGTCCACAATGTGCAGTTTCTATGCAGCTGTGTAGCTCTTTGTAGTACCTTCTGTTTTCGAGATCCCTCCCAGCTACCGCGATGATAGTTGTACTGTGATGTACAGACATCCCACTACCTCACTCTTGGTTGATCATCTAGCTGTTTTCATTTTGCCCTCCCCACTACCTTTTGCGTCCTTTAAAAACATATGCATCGTCACTTTATTAATGGGCTGAATCTTCCCTTTGTCAATATCTCTAAATGAGGTGCTCTGGAATCTTTTCCAATTAATCGCAAGGAATCTTCTCATTTCATTGCCTCCTTTTACTGTCTCCTACACTCTATTTGTCCAACAAGCTTGTACACTGTTCAACATAAATGGCAAAGGGAATTTGACAATGAATAGACTGCATATAACACCCTCTATTCGGAATAAGATGGATCCAAATCTGTCACCTCTTTGTCTGAAGTGCCTCAGCGAGGATAAGAGATAAGATAAGAGAAGATACTCCTTTATTTGTCCCACAACGGAGAAATTCATGGAGTTTCAGCAGCAAACAAGAAGGTGTACAGTACAAGAATTTCAACAAGAATATATATAGGAAAGAAATGTCCATCAGAGACGACAGCTTGGCAACAACTCTCCAGTCAGCCACCACCTGAACAGGGTCCAGGACCGAGCCAGCCTTCTTCACCAGTTCTTCACCAGCCTTCTAACACAGAACATCTGATAAACATGACAGAGAGAGAGAAACTGACGTTTTTAAACCAACTTCTGCCCTCAAGTTCTGCCACTAAACAGAGCAAGAGGAAGACTGTGATGGAAAAGGAGACGACTTAAAAACGCTGGATGAAGATACAAACACGAGTCAATATTCGGGATGCATTTCTGAGACAGCTGAAGGATTTGAAGGGTCTCTAAAGCGATGCCATGGCTGCTGATTTTCTACTGGACAGGTAATCATGTCATTTCATTTGTCTTTGTGTTCATGGTTTTGTTCATCTATGAGACAGCTAGCGATAACTTCGGCTAATGCTAGTGGCCGGCTAACGGCTTGTAGCTATGTTTATAGAGACCTGTATACAGTCTGTTAGCTGGTAGCTCTTTATCAGACCTGTATACAGTCTGTTAGCTGGTAGCTCTTCTGTTGCTCTGTATCAGACCTGTATACAGTCTGTTAGCTGGTAGCTCTTCTGTTGCTCTGTATCAGCATGAATGGGATGTTGTATAAAGTCTACATGATGTCTTGTCTGTGTTTTCATAGCAATGAGAAGGAAACATCGACGTCCACACCGGTAAAACACAGGACGCAGAGGCTTGCATGAGCTGGGGGGGATGCCCAAGAAGAGAACCAGGAGGCCGGATGATCCACGCCAACATGTTTACCTTCAACAGCCATTATTTTTATTTCTGTAATAAATACATTTTATAATAAAAGTAAATGTAAAACAACACTTTGATATTGCAATTATTTGTGCATAATGTTGTATGTTACTTGGTATGGATTTAATTATTTTGCAATTTGAAGAGAGAAGGCCAGTGTAAATTTAAAGATTTATTTAACAAATGTATACCCAGCACACTCAAGTATTTTTTTACATGAAGATAAAATATATACAAAGGAACTAAAGGGTCACCATAAAAGTATTGTATGTAATCATGTCATAGTTTCATTCACTCCCAACTGAAACCTTTATACTGTCCATGTGGATCTGGGTAAGGGTCACGGATTTTCCAGATACAGCAACAAGGTATTACTCCTCTATGACCTGCACCAAGTGCTCCATGCTGCCAGACAACAACCTGTCAGTGCAGCATGGCGGAACTTTCTGTTGCTGTCCCCAGGATCTGGAGCTCGTCCCCGGTCGTTGCTCTCCCTCTCGCTCGTCTGGCTCTGCCTTGCCCTCGACCCGGCCTTGTCCTCTCCGACCTGAGGTGCTTGGCTCAGGATCGTAATCAGCAGTCATCATGAGAGCTCTAACAAGCACAAAAAGCAGTCAATATGTTGTAGTTCCAACACGAAATGAAGACTGTCAACAATGGTGAACGCTAATAAATATATAGGCCCTGTAGCCGTCTAGTAACTAAACATCATGAAATGCTAAATCAAAATAAACATGGCTAGCCAGGAGTTATTAGCCCGGCAGCAACAACTTGCTCTAGCTGTATTTCAGATGATAAAAACAAACACACATAAAGCTAACATGCAGGCTATGCTGTGCATTCTAACTAATTGCATTATTTTTTAATGTGGTAATATAAGCGGTTTACTTACATGGGAGATAGACATGTTTTCCTTCGATGAAAATAAAGTCAATCGCTCGCCGCTCCACAGCTAGCTATCGTGACGTCATCCTCCAGCTGGAGTCTGCCCCAGCGCGTTCATGTGTTTGGAGGCGTGTCCCTCCCCTCTCCCTACAGGCTGCTCTGAAGGAGGGGGAGGGCTCTGTTCGGCTGTGTGCTTTCAAAATCAAGCTAACTGCTGCGGCTTTCTCAGGATCTCCTACTCCAGCTTTAACTTTTCTTTCTTTCTTTTTTTTTACTGTTGTTTGTTTTTGCCGTTGTCTTACTGTCTGGATGTCTATCTCCTTGTAGTATTGTAATATTTGTTTTTTGTCCCTTTAACTGTTTGGTTCTGTCTATTATTGTCACTGTTCTTATTGTATGAAAATTTGAATAAAAATGTTTTACAAAAAATTCCCAAAAAACAAATGCATGTTAGTTATCAAATCAGAAAATAAGTGCAAGGCAGTGAAAAGGCAAAATAGAAGCACCACAAATCACAGTGTCAGGAAATGATCTCTTCTCCAAAGCTTGAAGTCAGGATACTTCAACCCTAAAAAATACCCTCACCAAAGGGGTGTAGTAACCTTGCAACATGAACTACACTGTCCTAAGGTGAGTGTCTTGCTGCATCCTTTAGTTGCAGAGAAACGTTATGTTCTGTTAAAATGTAGGATCCACAAGTGTAAAAGGACAACCCTCCATCTGGAAAATGGTAGAGACAGTACTGGTTTTTCATAAGGAGAAGCTGCATTACCTTCTGAACAAGTGCACACTCCAAAAATAACAACTACCACACAAGTGCACATACATTCAAGTGCAAGGAAAGCTCTGACATATTGAAATCTTACAAGGCCAAAACGATTCTTTTTGCATTCCACCTCCAACCACTCTGCAAAACCTCTCCACTTCCATCTCCGAACAAACAGACTCTCGCTCTTTCTTTCACTCTTTCGTCATTGCTGTGAAACTGAGAGAGACAGAAGAAAAAGAGACATTTGAGCGGGAGGGGATGAGGGAAACTATCTGTCAGAGAGGGTTGATAGAGGGAGATGTGAAACTGTGGCTGAGCATGTGTGAATTTTGCCTGCAGTTATCTCCACGCAAGGAGGGGCAAGTGTGATAGAAAGTGAGCCAGCATGAAGGGCAAAGATTGTGTGTATGTTTCAGAGTGTGTGTGCGCGCGTATGTGATCCTCAGGAAGCTGTGGGTCTCTCTCTCTCTCTCTCTCTCTCTCTCTCTCTCTCTCTCTGTTTACATACAGGAAATGTTTGTCCAGGCAAAAGGGAAGGAACCTTGCCGCCCCACATGGCAAACACTGGGAGAGCGGCCTGACACACTCACTCACACACACACACACACACACACACACACACACACACACACACACACACACACACACACACACACACACACACACACACACACACACACACACACACACACACACACACACACTATGCAGACACCAGACACAGTGAGGAAAAAAATGAGGAATCAGATGGGCGCTCCAGCCTTTGTGGGTGAGGTGAGAGAACCGTGAGGGGTTATCTGTTTTTTGGGGAAGTGGGAGCGGCTGGGCCGGGCACTGACTGTTCTTCACTTCCCCTCCATGCAGACTGCAAATGCAAACTCCAGCAGATAGAAAGTCAATACGCTGACCCCCCTGAACCTGTGAGAGCGAGGACGCAGTGTGAAAGTCCTGTCCACACAACACACCGACACTGACTTAGCGTGTGCAGAGGGAACTGTAGTCTGGGTTTGAGATGCAGGTTGGAGGCTGAAACTCTACTGACTCCACACACTGCAGAAAGGATGAGTGGTCTATGAGTTATTACTAAGGATTAGGCATCGATACATTATTGAGCCTCCTCAATAATCTGAGTATACAACTAGTGACACTTTTCTTTTATATGGTGGAAAGATGAGACAATACTTTTAGCAAAACTGGTCTTCCTAAACCTTAAAGTCACTTCATAGACCTGACCTAGAACCATAGACTGTATAAATAATGGACGTAGTATCCGTGACGTCACCCATCTGTTCCTGAGCGCTGTTTTGAAGCCAGTCGGCGGCGGCAGCCATATTGGAAATGCGGAACTCAACCAGGCATAGTGTGGCGTAAAGATGCAGAGTTTGAGCCTCCTAGCCAACAGCTATGTGTTCCCACCCGGGAGTCAAGTCAGTCATGTCCTTATTTGGACAAAAACTCGTAATCTTAATATCTTCTGAACCGTCGCCTTAGAAAAACATTCACCCCCCGTACAGTGTGTTCCGATAGAGAAATTAGCTACGTAGAGCCAAGCCGTTTTTTGAACCATAAACCATGTTTATTAATGCTGCAAAGATTGTCTTCTTTGAATTGGTGTGTATGTGGTTTCCGGTTGTTTCTGCAGTCAGCCTCAAGCGGATTTTTGATGAATTGCAGATTATAACACTTCCGCATGGGCTTCATATTATGAGACTGGATGTTGCTGCTTGCCTTGAACACATCATAACCTTGTCTCACCTTCTTTAGTATTACTTTGCAGCATGCAATACATTTTGTTTCCTCCTTCTGTTTGAGACCGCTTTGCACATTTTGCCTTACCCACCAGCCACAGACCACCAGAATTCTTCTTTGTATGATTGCTGAGTTCACTTTTATAGAGGATATGCATTTGTGGAGTCACTGAGATAACATCCACTGAGTGAAAGAAAGCATATGGCATGTAGCACTGAGTTGCAGTGTCAGAAGGTTGCAAAACACAGACAAAGACTTCTGAATATAGAACTGAGAGTTTTAAATGTCACAAAGCCAGTTTTCATTTTTTTCTTTTTCTTTTCTATATTTTTGGCCTTTTTGCCTTTATTTGATAGGACAGTTGAAGAGAGACAGGAAATGTGGGGAGTAGAGAGCGGGGGAAGACATGCAGGAGATGGTCGACCGGTCGGGAATCGAGCCAGTGACCCCTGCGACGAGGACTGCAGCCTCTGGATGTGGGGCACTTAGACCACTAGGCCACCAGTGCCCCAAGCTAGCTTTCTTTTAACCTGGACACATCCCCATGCTAACTCAGCAAAGCTAACTTAGCTGAGGTCCTCTGTGGGCAGTTTATGTTATTGATGGTGGAATTGATCAGCTCAGATGTAATGGATGACAGGTTTTGAGAGATACGAAACCATGGTCTTGAAAGAGCAGGGTTTTGATCCCATTCCTGGTTCTTACCTGTTTTAAATAAGTGGAAAATCTGGGGGTGTAGAGGATTATTTAAAGAACTTTCCAAGATATCTTGTGAAAGGCAGTTCAAGTCGATATGTACTAAAAGGATATTCATACACTTCAATTTTTACTTAAAACACAGGGATATTTTCTCAAAATGCAAAACATGGAAAAGCATAACAATAGGTTAAAAATAACAATAGGTTTATAAAAGACATTAAATCAAAGTAAAGCTTCCTCGTTAGTTTATTCTTCATGTATAATATTGTGGTGACACCACTTCTGTATTTTAGCTTCTATGCAGAACTTAAGATAAAGTTTGAAGTGAGTCTGCACTTGAAGTTATGAGCAGGGATCTGAATACTTCTTCAAACTGCACGGTTGACTAGATTTTCTTGAGTATGTATTGAACACAGAACAGCTCCTGTTTCCTTATAAAAAAGGAACTACTTTTCTTCACCTAGTTTGACTCCGATGAAAAACTTTGCGAGTTGGTTCTGAAGCTTTTGAAGGATTTTATAGAGGAGCTGTAGCATGAAGGTTGGCTATGATGATAGTTTTTGTGGGATTTATTTTAAGCACACTTGCCAAATTTGTGTTCCCAAAATAAACAATGTTCCTCTCTGGCTGTCCTGCCTCACTTCCTTGTGATCCACACTGACGTTTCTATGTGTGTGTGTGTGAGATGATGTGTGTGGGCTTGTAAATTAAGGACAGCGCTGGAGGCGACGTGGTTGTGCAGTGTGTGTGTGTGTGTGTGTGTGTGTGTGTGTGTGTGTGTGTGTCTCTCTGTTTACCAGCACACACACATCTTTCAAATAGGGATGATCTTAACAGGATGAGATGAAAGAGTCCTTTCTACCAGCAGACTCACAGGCACACGCATATGTACACACACACAGCAGGGGGGCCATACAGGAAACAGCCGCACAGGTAAATCAGGACACGCACAAAGGAAAGAGAATCTTCCTCTTCCCGCCTTCTGTCACTCAAAAAACAACTTTAACGACGCAGAACTAAAACCAGCACAGAGTGAAAAAAAAAGAGGTTTACTTACTGGCTGGTGAGGGCGTGCTGTAGCCACTGATGGGTAATCCTGGCAGGGCTGGAGGCGACAGGCTCCCTAACATGTGTGGGAAGAAGTAGGAGTAGGTGGGCATGGGGAAGCCGTTGAGGTGGGGGCCCGGCACAGGGTTGCCCTTCCCAGCCATGATGGCTTAGTCCACCTCCAGTCACAAGTAAATCTCACTTATTAGAGAAAGAAAAACTTCACACAATCTGACAAGGCCAAGAGGAGTCAGTGTAGATTCCTGTTCTGGTTTAATCCCCCATAGGGGCACTGCATGAGTAGATATTCCAAAGTGAAAGTTTGTTAAATCCTGATAGATTGGATTGGGTGCTTGCGTCCTGAAACTGGTTCCCCTATAGATGTCACCAAGACACAAATCCTGGCGGGTTGGTGAAGGGTTGAATTGCAACAGACAAAAGATAAAAAAGGCTCAGTATGGAGGAAAAAAGAGTGGAAAGTGTTAGATCCTTCCTTTATCTGGTATTGTAAAATGATCTGAAAGGCCTTATTTACGCAAGGCGTTTAGAAGGCTGGAAACTCGCAAGGCCAGTCCTTATCTCCAAGATGAAGAGGGGCGAAGATCAGACAGAGGGCAAGTTGAGTCAGGAACAGGTGACTTATAGTGGTGATGGGGGTGCTAGTGGTTGCAACACTTCCAAGGGAGTGAAGATTCACTCTGCAGAGCGCTCAGAGGGGGAATACGCAGATCACATGATGCCCAGGGCGAAGCTTTCCTCCTTGTCTTTGCAGTCAAACAGCCTCTGCATATGAAAAAAGAAAGAGAGAGATTATTAAGTGCTTCAGTGAAAAGATAAAGACACCGTTTCCCTTTGTGCTTAAGTGCTTGAGCAAAACATTTCCTTTCTTTTGACACTAATTAATGGTAATGTCTCATCTGAAATGTAACAAAAACACCCCATCTGCCTTAATTATCTAATGGAGTGTTAAAACTGTGAAAAAGAGCAGTGGGTGTGTGATGTCTCCTTGCAGCTTTGTGTGCCTGTACACACGCTCATTAACAGTGACAGACTACAAATACTGTGGGAGACGAGCCAAAACATAAATGAAGAGAGCAACACAAAAGAAAACTTGGCTAATTACACCCAGTGCGGAAGCTAGAGGTGAGACCCAAGGCGCCGATCTGGGACCACTGGAGATTTCTGCAGCAGAGTTTACTTCCAAATTAAGAGCAAGACATGTGCAAACAGACCTGTAACTGCTGCAGAAAGCATGAGCACACACAAGGGCTCTGACAGCCAAACACACACAGAACACTATTTCCAGAAAATGGTACACTTGCAGCACAATATACACAAAGTAAGAGGGGGCTCTTTCTTCAAAACAACTTGTCATAACATGAGCATAACTTATTTTCTAACACTAATGACCCTTTTAGAAGCCAGTGGATGTAATGTACTGCAGTAAAAGTACGAGTACACACAAACTGCAAAGAGAAAGCAGGAGGAATGTGTCTTTGCATGAACAGGAATGTGGCACTCGAGCATGAATCACACCAGGACATCATGGATGAACTCCTGTAAAGAGAGAGGGGTCAAGTCAGCGTGTTTGTGTGCCTGTTCCCACTCGAATGATGTGCATAAAGCATCAAGGTATGACAGGTGAGAGGGGCAGGCATGGACAAATGGGTGACAAATGAAAGGAAAAACTGACATCAGGTTTTTCACCTCATGCAGGCAGAAGAGTTTTATGCTTCTCTGTATAGATTCTCCAAGTCTCTGAACTTTACTGAAGGGATTTTTCCAAAAGCTATTCTCCCAGTTTGGTGTTTTGATGATGTGGTGCAGAGTGCTGTCTAGCACGCCGGTGCAAAATCTCCCATAGGAGGTCAGTTGGATTGCGATCTTGTGACTTTATAGACTTGGAATTTGACATTTGCTCATCAGTTTTAGAGCATCAAGCCTCAGCCTGATTGGACTGATCTACTTTGAATAATTTTCCTCTTCTGCTGAGCTCATTTGCTGCAGTGAGCTAATTTTAATGAGCTAGTTTATGCTCATTTCTTCCTTGCAATCTACAAATCTTGTAGCTCTTTGCCTTGTTTATTCAATTCCTCTCTTCAATTTGTCATCCATCAGCAAATTGATATGCTCATCTGGGTAATGAGGCTTTATTAGGTCCCTGTTTACGTCCTCACTTGAGATGGACTACAAAGTGTGCTTGAAAAACAACAGGGCCTCTTGGTGGCCTGGCATACACTGGTGGCACGTGTCTCTTTTAATCTTCTTGCATCACGACTTGCTGTTTTCTATCACCCCATCACAAGGCTAAAAGTCTTCAAAGATAGTTTGTTTCTCCACATATTGTGCCGTGAAACCGTGTCTCTCAAGGAGTACTGCTTTCCCATAATCAGCTTTGATTACAGCAGCTCTCAGTGAGTCCGTAGAGGCTCAGTGTGTTTGCATATATGTGTGTGACTATAGACCTACATATAGGAAAGATGAGTGATTACTTCTAAGTGCAGGTAGTGTACGTGGAGTCCTGAGATGCTTCTTAATCATATCGAGAGCTGATTTTATGGGACCCATTATTAGCCGCCTTATTTTCATTGATTGCCACCAAAGTGCTGTGTGTCGTCTCCATGCTGTGGCGAGCTGGTATGAATAGCGGTCAGGGCTTGTGGGCTTGTGAGTACACTTGTATAAGACTGAAAGCTTTAACAGCATTCTTCAAAGCCCAGGGGAGTAGCATGTAGTTTCATTTGCTTTTAATGCCCCTCTACCCCCAACCCGAGGAGCCACATACAACACAAAAGAGGGTTAATGTTTAAAATAACAAACTCATAATGGCCTGTAAGATATTATTTCTGGCTCCATAATATAGGGTACGACGCAACTATAACCATTATGAAACACGGCCTTGATGTACTCCACATTGTTCTCATGTAAAATGCATCAGCATTGTCAAAAATGTACACTACAGTGATGTAGAGCCATATATATTTTAATGCAACAGCCAGAGGCCATGGACGCTGATCTGGGTCTTTCAGTGAGGAACTACGACTCAAAGGAACACGTGTAGAACCCACAGGCTGGAAATGGGGCACTTCCTTCACTATTATCACAACAACAAGCATGTAGGCATCATAAGAGGCTCTTATGAATAATACTTGTCCAGCAAGAACATTTCCTTAGTTTTACAGCAAATAAATAGATATATTGTTGTTTATGTTGCTCTTAAGTGGCTACAGCACAACCTCAATAAAGATAGTCATATTACGCATGATAGACTCAGATGACTTTAGATTTAGATAAAGAAATATTGTTACATTTTAAGGGAGAGTTTTAAGGCTGTTTGGAGACATTAGGCTTTTGTCTAACAGTCAATGGACAGGGGGAACATTTGATCACTATAAACAGACATCTAGTAGGGCTGAAAAAAAAGATCACAATACATTCTTACATATTTACCAACATATTTATCACAATAAATAATTAAATAATGCTGCCAGTAGGAGTACCTTGATTATGACTGAGGATAGTTCAAGTTGAGCCCCCTGAGTTAACATTACTCACTCTTTAAAGTAAAGTTTTTCTTAATATAAGGTTATTCACACACTGAATACAACAGTTTAACTTAAATAAATCATTACCTCTGTGACTCTTTTAAGAGGGATGTCCAAGGGGCTGCAAGCTGAGCTGCTGCAGACTCAGGCTGTTTTCGAAACCGCCTATTACATACCACCTACGAATAGGGCTGGGCGACAGCCAATCATGTCGCAGGGTGAGAGGTAGGCGGGGCTTAAAGACGCTTGGAGCAGAATGTAAACAGAGCTGAAAATAGTGACATGGGAGAAAACTTACACATCTTACTTAGCACTGTCAGAAATGATGGATTCAAGAAGTTTATCAGAAAACTAAATCCAGATACAAACAAAAACCGTCTGGTTTCTCTAACTTTCACTCAGGACTAAAAATCTGCCATTGAATTTAAATGAAATAATGATTTGATATTTATCTTGATCGATATCGACTGATATTAAATATTATATCATGATAACATAATTTCCAATATCGCCCAGCTCTACCTACGAATGTTGTATGCAGTAAGTACTACATACTGCACACTGCGTTTGAAAGTTGTATGTAGTATGGCTGTTCTGTTGGTTCTGTTAAACAGTATGCTGGGTCAGGCGTCGCTGGATTTCCAGTTTCGGAAAGCGGAAGTAAACAATGACCAACCTGATAGAGAAAATGCTTCTTTAGCATTCCCTTACAATTCAAAAAGTTAAGAAGTGGTTTATATGGAATCAAATCATTGGGAGTGTCTCCCATCAAAAATAGAAAAGAAAAAAAAGTGGAACTTAAGAGCTGTGCATTATGGGAAGCAGTACACGAGGGAGACTGGTCTGATGTATACTGAGAAATGTTCCTGTATCAGTACACATCCAGGTAGTTTTGGCATACTGCAGATTTTGCTCTTGTTCACTTACTACATACGGAATTTTGGCCAAATCAGTACATACTGCTAGTATAGTAGGCGGTTTCAAAAACAGCCATAAGGTCACTTGGTTTCAAGGCGATCATCTTGTTTTAGGTCAGGATTTAATCAAGAATTCCTCAAAGACCCTTGATTACAATACAATAAAATCTTGGCATGGGAGTGTTTCAAGAATGAGGCCCTGTGCCGGGAGCTGAGAGCACACACTCACTCACTGATTGTAAACAATGTCTGACTAGTGCAGCTGAAGCATTTCAAACACATTAAATAATCAGTGCTTTTTTTTTTTCTTACTCGTCCACACTCACACACACACATACACAAACTTAAAACACACAACAGAGTGTGGACAGACGTAATTGAGCACCTGTAATCTTTCTGCCTGCGGTCAGGACAAAACACATACACACAATCAGAGAGGCACAAACATCACACACACACACCCCTAAATGAGGGATCAAGGCTCAACTGAGGGTCCATATAATCTGCTGTGAAAACCGCACACGCAACACTGAAGGGGGGGTAAAGCTGCTGACATGCACAGCACAGCCTTCTCCCTGTCAGTGTACACAAAGCAATCACCGTTCTCACAAAAAGCTTTACTCTGATCCTGATAGGGGATCTCTGCAAACATGCAACATGTCATATCTAAATAACTACATTAGAGTATATATACATGTAAATACAAGTGAATATATCCATGATTGTCTGCTTCTCCTTGTCATGTCCTGCATACATCTCTCTCTCTCCCCCTCATGCACGCACACACACTAATCTCCCTTCCATTCCTCTGTCAGGGCGCTCTGGATTCCAGCAGCGTGTGCTTCCCTTTGTATGTATGATGTATGTGTTCTATATGATAGGGCTGACACATAAGGTCGTTGATACGGAGGAGAACAAAGGGGAGCAGTTGTGCGCACAACATTGCACAGTACAGGCTCTTCATTGTGGTGCAGAGGCGCTCAAGGCCGGGTGGAGACGTCTCACATGAACATGCAGAAGTAACACTAAAGATGAAGGAGAAGAAGCGTAACAACAATGAATGTGAGCTTTCTGTATATTACATGCAGACATCAAATATTTACTCACACACTTGTTTTCTGCTGTTATACCTACACAACAGCAGCATGGATTGGAGTAGTCTAAAAATAGGCATGGAAAGAGTATTCTAAAATGAAGTAGTGATGCAATAGTGTAGCATATAGAAGAAGTGAAGTACCCTGGAACATGGAGAACAGCCATTAATGTGCATCTTCGAAGACTTTCCAACAATTCCTCCATTATTAAGCCTCAAACGTCTCCTTTACCATCTATAGCTAGCCTCTATCTGCCAAATTCATCTCAATATACTCAAGAATGCACAAGCAGCTCCAGGGGGAATGAATGTGATCACTTACAGTAGGAGGAAAGATAAACAAACAATCTGGGTCACTTGGTCTTAACTCTGTGTTTGGCATGTAGCAGGCAGAGGGAAGGAAGGATCAGAGGTCACAAGCAAGAGAGACTAACTTGATGTGACAGCAAACGCTGAATTAATAATCGAAGAAAGCAAATGGCAGCGCTAGGTCAGGGTGGACATGGGCAGCGAATAGAGCCACAGGGGGATGGCAGATGCAACGCATGACATACACAAACACTGTGGCGTATGCATGAATAGAAAGAGATGCATGTTTGAGGGAAGCATGAGTGTGTACACTTACAAGCAGATCACTGAAAAATACACACTCCTGAGGTAACACACAAGTGTGAACACATGCGCGCACACACACCAACATGTGTCATCTGCATCTCTCATGATGACCAATTATCTCTGATGGCCGCTGCTTGTGCTACATATCTGTGTGTCAGGAGCAGCTGGTGGTCAGTGGCAGCATCACACGGCAATGTGCTGTGAATGCTCTTCAGCTCAGTGGAATTAGTAAAGGCCCTGACGCACTATATCCGGCCTGTGGTAAGCATCTGTGATCATAGGTTTTTCTTTGTATCCTGTAGCAGTTGGCTCTGTTGGCCTCTGTCTAAACTAAACTAATCAGTGCATGAGAAGAGAACCAGAGGCAAGGAAAGCAGACAAAAAGTAGTTAATATGACTGATGTCGGGGTTACTCTGTTTTGATCATTCCAATACAAAAATGTTTGCAGAAGAACAGACAACAGATGACAGGATAAGGGAGGCAAGTGTGGTCTGAAGGGTGTTGAAAACTAGAGATGCACGATATTATCGGCACATTATCGGTATTGGCCGATATTGGCTTTAAAATGAACTATCGGATATCGGCCAACACACCAACTTCAGCCGATATAATTAACCGTTAAAATAATGGGCTGCTGCACACATGTTGGGCTCAAGTTTGAAGTTAAATTTGAATTTAAGCAGCAGTCTGTAAGGTACATGTAGCTGACTAATTTAGGCACATTTACTGTCAAAGAGTAAACCATTTTATTTTATTTGGGTTTAATAGCTGTACAGTTGCACTTTTCACATGTTCTCTGTGAACAGAGGTTAGGTTTACTTACTATGTCAATTGTGAAATTGGCCAAATTTGCCCTGGTTGTGGGTTTTGTTATGATTGTCTCAGGGAGAGCATCATTCAAGTTTTAAGTGGGATGTATCTGTTTGTGTGAATTTTGTTTGAAAGCAATTGTCATAAATAAATATGCTTTAAGTATTATTCTTATTTTGCACAAGAAATGAATACCATAACAAATGTGATAAGAGTATCACCATAACACTGTACAATAATTCCAATACAGAAGAGAATTGATGATCTCTGCAATTAGGTGTGCAGGAAAAAATATCGGTATCGGTAATCGGCTAAATGAGCTGTAAAATATCAGCATATCTATTGAAAACAAATCATAAAATCAGGTAACATATCCACAGTTATTGATCCCTAACAGGCAATGATCAGAGAGTGTCAGTTTTTCTTTATGGAGCAGTCCTAACCTGCTCTGTGGTCAGTGTAAAGGCTGAGTGATGTGATGCTTGTTTAAAGCCCTGGTATTCATTTTTGAAGTTTGCAGGTAGTGCATTTGATTTCCAGTAGAAAGATGAGTAGAGGCTATTTCCACCTGCTCAAATGGAGTATGATTTTCTTCACATACATAGAACATTTGTGCTAGTTAGCTATCAGTTGTGGACTGTAGTTTGGGATGTGTTCAAGTGCAACATCTTGGCCAAAACAGCCAAAATGAGTCTACATGACGTCTATATTCTTTATCTATAATTTTGTGTTGACAATTTTGGTGTGCAGGGAAATGTAGTTCCTCAAGTGCTCACTTGAGGCTTGCTACAAAAGACAAGGAAACCCAATCAGACCCAATCAATATTAAATGTCCGTTTTTACAGAAAAGTTATACATATTGACTGCCTTGTTCAAAGAAAAAAAAAAATGTTTATATTGATGTTAAGACATATGCATACTTGTGCATAAATAGGGGTGTGGCAGACTGACAGGAGGGTGTAGTGTATCCGTTTGCTTGGAGGCTTAAGGTCTGCATCAACTCCACCTCAGCCACTTTTGGAGCAGTCATTTCCAAGATACCGACCTCCATCATTACGCTTCATAATGCCTCTTTAAAATCCAATGGGTGATGTCACTAAGACTACATCCATGTTTTACACAGTCGACAAGAAAAGACACTGTGAAGACAAGAGGGTTTTAAAATGGAAGAAATGCTGCTTGATCAATACACCATCTTGCGTATGCACAGTCTGCCAATGTTGCAAATAAGCCATAACAAATCTAGTGCCATTTTTTTCAAATGAATGTGTTCTAGTCTGCTCTGTGTGTCAGTGAACAGACTGAGCAACAAGTCACTTAAATGCAAAACCTAGTTCTACTTTCAAAGTTCCAAAATGATGTACAATTGCATTCGATCTGCAGACAAATAAATCACAAGTGACACCAAAGACAAATCTCACTCTCTTGTTTTTCAGTGTCTATATCATAGACTGTATAAATAACGGACGTAGTATCCATGATGTCACCTGTCTGGTCCTGAGAGCTGTTTTGAAGCCAGTTGGCGGCGGCAGCCATATTGGAAATGCGGAACTCAACCAGGCATAGTGTGGTGTAAAGATGCAGAGTTTGAGCCTCCTAGTCAACAGCTATGTGTTCCAGTCCGGGAGTCAAGTCAGTCATGTCCTTATTTGGGCAAAAACTCATAATCTTAATATCTTCTGAACCGAAATCAGAAATTAGCTTCGTAGAGCCAAGCCGTTTTTTTGAACCAGGCTGTAAACATGTTTATTAATGCTGCAAAGATCGTCTTTTTTTAATTGGTGTGTATGTGGTTTCCGGTGTTTCTGCAGCCAGCCTCAAGCAGATTCTCGATGAATTGCAGTTTATAACACTTCCGCATGGGCTTCATATGTTGAGACTGGAGGTTGCCGCTTGGTCTATATCTGTCTTTCAAGTTACCCTTTTGAATAACTACTAATCGAGACTACTGCCACCTGCTAGTATGGAGGATACTTTTCTTTCACCATGTCAACTGTCGACTTTGTGGTTTGCTCAGACCCAAGCACTGAAAGTCAATACAACAGCTGAATTTCATTAAAATGTACTTTTTTTTTACTTTAAATCTTTGGCTTGAATGCTGTAAAAAGCAATGACTTCATGTGGCAAGTCTTTTGCTCTCACTTTCATTCTTTGTAACTAAGTATACAATGTTAAGAGTGAATCTGTGCAGAAAAGTAAACACAGTGTCAAGTCTATTTATATAATATCCTTAAAGGACACCTACTACTATCTGAATGCTGCTCCTAATGCCAGAGTGCAACACCTGCTGCTGCTGCAAATGACATGCTTTACTTACACATGTAATCATCCTCTGTAATGATGACACAGTACTTCACAGTTTAAGGTTGAAAGACAGAGGAGTTAGAATCTCTCTTTAATTGGCCTGAACATAAAACCCACAAGGATTTGTAGAAAAATCTCCCTACAGGCTGCTCGCTCGAAAAAGATGTCGGTCTTTAACAGCGCACGGACTCCAGCTGTATGGCTTTGCAGTGCTACACATAATGGAAGTCGCTGAAGCAAGATGTACTGAAATTTTTATGAGGACAGCAGTGTGGGTGGATGTATACGTCAGCAGTGAGATGTGACATTGCAGGAGCGAATGTGCTTATTGTGCACACATGGGTGTGTGCAGGATGCATGTTTATGTGTGTGTGTATTATTGTGAGTGCAGTGAGCAGGATGAAACGCAGGTTTATACATCAACAAGTGTCAGAGCTTATTGTGTGTTGTGTGCATTCATGCATGTAGCCTGCAGTATATGTGTGCATTATTATGTGCCTTTGTCATGTTCTGAATCATATTTGCATGCCATCTTTTTTTGCCCTGGAGGCTGACTTGCACCACACTGCATTTACTGTGTATTAGCAGCCCAGAAAAGAGAGTTTTTCTAATGAAGAGAAGAGCACATCTGCAGGGGTGTAGAGGGAGGAAGGAGGATGGAGGCGGGGGGTGGGGTGGGGGGGACACACTCTGACAAGTCGCTAACACAGCTGATGGATAGCTGCCAGAAAGTGTCACGCAAGGCTCGTGAGAAGTTTGGGAGTCAAACAGGGTCACTAAGAGTTTGCAGAACTCTACCTTCGATATCTTTTTTTACTAAATAGACAGTGCAGAGAAGTTCAAAACAGAGCAGAGTTGGGAGAACTCCAGAAAATTTCCAGTCAAATAATCTAAGATGTGGGAAAAAACAAAAGGTAGCACTCTGAAGTTAAACCATTATAACATACTTTAAAGAGTTACCCGAGTGCAGGTCTCCCTATGCTTTTCTCTTGATCAAAACATGTGATAATAGAAGAAGAAGAAGAAGAAGAAGAAGAAGAAGAAGAAGAAGAAGAAGAAGAAGAAGAAGAAGAAGAAGAAGAAGAAGAAGAAGAAGAAGAAGAAGAAGAAGAAGAAGAAGAAGAAGAAGAAGAAGAAGAAGAAGAAGAAGAAGAAGAAGAAGAAGAAGAAGAAGAAGAAGAAGAAGAAGAAGAAGAAGAAGAAGAAGAAGAAGAAGAAGACAGCGGGATATTGTCAGACAGTGGTAAAAGAAGTCAAGAGATACACCAGCTGCTTTTCAAACCCTCAAGGAGAAAGAAAGAAAGAAAAGGGTGTTCCGGCTCTTTACGAAGAAACAACAGGAAAGGTGGAGGATGCACTCAAATCTTCACTCACATGCAAAGGGTGGACATCACAGGCCATCAGTGTCCTACATGACAATTACTGCACATAATATTGGGCAGCAATAAAATAAATCAGCCTAAAATGAGCATAATGCATGAGACTTAAAGCAGTGATCACATGACATAAGTTTTACTGACAGCTAGGGAGAAAATGGAAGCTTAATGTGTTTTGTGGTTCTGTAAAATTGATTAACAGACTAAAAACATTTACCTTGTTTTATCTCAGGGAAACCAAACCAAAGTGCAGTGAATAGAACATTGATCCTACACTTTGCCTTTTTAGGGCTAGTTTTAGGGGTGTAACGATTCATCTACTACATCGATGTATCGATTTATATTCCTATGATCCGACTACATCTATCTGTGCTCGGCAAGTTTGCCTTCCGGACGACATATATCGATCTAACATTGTTTTATAAGGTAATAAATTGATTGTATCGATACTAAGAAATAACGCATTGGATTTAAGCACGTCAGACTTTATATGGATGTGGTTTTTTTGCACTTTTAATGATAAAGACGTTAAACATTACTCGATTCAGGCTGCCTGTGGGTGACGTCATCGCCACGCGCCAGCAGACGACAAAACATAGCATGGCGGACAGCAGAGGAGAAGCAGGCAAGTGAGAAATGTTCAAGCCACCATTGTTGTCCAGAGTGGGGAAACACTTTCGCTTTCGAGATGTTCTAAATAAGGCGCCATGGGATTTCACAAAACGCCGACTGTCCAGGCACCTCTTGCAGCGCTCACGCTGCAGCAGCAGCGCAAGGTAACATCAGCTTTGCAGAAGCCTCAGGCCTCGCCAGCATGTTTAGTCAGAGACTAGGATAAAAACAAGCGGCAAACTCCGGTCTCAAACGATGAAGCCAATGCGGAAGTGCTATAAACTGCAATACATCGAAAATCCGCTTGAGGCTGGCTGCAGAAACACCGGAGACCGCATAGATATGAATGGGAAAAAGATGATCTTTGCAGCATTGATAAACATGTTTACAGCCTGGTTCAAAAAATGGCTTGGCCCTACGCAGCTAATCTCTCTAATGGCACACACTGTACGGGGGGTGAATTTTTTTCTAACGTGACGGTTCAGAAGATATTAAGATTAAGAGTTTTGCCCAAATAAGGACATGACTGACTTGACTCCCGGACTGGAACACATAGCTATTGGCTAAGAGGCTCAAACTACGTCACACTCTGCCTGGTTGAGTTCCGCATTCCCAATATGGCTGCCGCCGTCGATTCGCTTTAAAACAGCTCTCAGAAACAGATGGGTGACGTCACAGATACTATGTCCATATTTTATACAGTCTATAGATAAAACTCAGCTTGGGCGAAAAACATCACAGCAACAACAGGAATCTAGGACTGTTCAGTATCAAGGTATGGTCGAATTTTTGGCTAAAAAGTTACTGAATTGATTTCTAGTCACTGAATCATTTCGGATCGTATCTTTCTAAATAAGCCAATATCGTCCTTTAATCGTATCGGCAACCACAAATCCTGATACGAATGGAATAGTGTAGAAAATAATCGTTACACCCCTAGCTAGTTTGTATTCTTCAGTTTATAAGGTATGGTTATGGATCATTATATGAACGATATATCAATCACAGCATAATCATTATCATTATGGGCTTCTTATCACGTATTGTGTAATAACGTATTGTATTGTATCCTACCGTGTGGCTTATTGCATCGTATCATATTGTTACGTATCGTATCATATTGTATGGTTTATTTCATTATGTCATACTTGTCCATATCGTATCGTTTGGCATCGTATCAAATCGTGAGTCACTTTGTGTTTCCCATCCATATTCATACAGTAGTGTTCATGTAAAAGTCTATCTGTCTGACAGAAGTTTTCAAGTATCACAAACTTTTCTTTGCAACAAAGTTTACTTCCTGAATTACTTTTCTAATATAAAAAAAATCCCATTGGATTTATGTAACAGGAATCAGGGCTATGCTAACTTCAAAGGTGGCCTACAAAAATAAAGCACTGCAGCGTTCTATTTCAGAGCATTTGTCCAATATAAAAAATGGTATCTGAAAAGAAAACCCTGAAATTATCTGCTGCAATGCACTTTTTCTCTACTGCATCACGAGGCAAAAGATTACTAAATTACACTGTACATTGGATTAATCTTAATCCTTTCCTGATATATAAATCCAACAACACTTCCACCTCAGAGCTTTTTCCACCTGCATAGCTTCGAGATGGCCAGAGTCTCGGTGAGCTGAGGCATTGCGGGTGAGAGAGCAGGAAGTGGGAGCTACTTCTCAATGACAGGCAGAAAAGTGTGGAGCAAGAAGGGCTAAAGGGTGCTAAGTGCACTTCTAGGGAGACAGTGAGAATCCTCAGCTGTTTCACCGTGGCCCCCTGTGGGGTGAATCAACTTGTCAGTGCAGCAGCCTGGGTGACATTTCTGCCTCACCTCAGAAAGGTCAGCCTTTAATTATCTCAAATGCCAGCAAGCACTGCACCTGCAAAAAATAAACCCAGGGATGAGCTGTATGTACATGTGTGTGTATGAGTGTGTGTGTGTCAGGGTAAGATGGTCGCCTGCTTTCTTCACACATAATGAGCGCTGCTGTGGCTGTCCGTGCAGAACTGGACCATCTGCCCGCATGCATGCATATATACCCATAAACACACATTCACAGCCAAACCCTGACAGATGCCTACACACACACACACACACACACACACACACACACACACACGCACTAACTGTGTCATCCAAAGTCAATAAAAGCTACAACTAACATCAGCAGCCAACCCGCCCATTAAATAAAGAGTATCACATGAAGACTGTTAAGTCCTGGGAACAAACAGCTTCTGGGAATGTGCATAAAAATAGGCTGCAGACATAACATGTAGACAGATTATAGACCTATAGATAGAAAAGGAGCATGGGTCAGAGCTTCTGGGAAATGTAGGTCAACTTTGTGACGCACATTTGAGATCCTTTTTAGCGATATTAAACTTAATAACCACAAATCATGGGAAGTATTGAGAATGTTCTTGTTTGGATAAGGCCCAAAGCAAGTGAGATTATTTGCGGGAAGAATACAGTTGGTGACAAAACTCCAGTCGTATCAGGCAGAGCACGACCTGCTGTGTTTGCTTACCAGCTACTCACTGTAGCTATTCGGCTTGGTCAATATTTGCAGGGGGCTATGGTAACAGAACGCTCCCACACCCGCATAAACACACTGCCCTGTGCACTTAACACTCACACACTCACACATACACAAAAAAAGCCAACACTCTGCCCAGAAAGTCCCACTCGTGCTCAAAGGAGGTCGGAGAGAGAGAGAGAGAGAGAGAGCGAGCGAGAGAGAGAGAGAGAGAGAGAGAGAGAGAGAGAGAGAGAGAGAGAGAGAGAGAGAGAGACAAAGGGCCATAGATCATCGGTGTGAAGACGGCGTGTGGCGAGCTCCTTGTATCCAGGTTTTTTCCGGCATTTTTCTCTCTCTCTCTTGCACTGAGAAAACACGGCGGGCCGGTCCCTATTGTTTACACAGCTGGCTCCATGGAAAGGATTGCTTAATATGAAATATGAAGAGAGTGGAGAGGTTAGGGGGAGAGAGCGGGAGAGAAAAGAGGGAAAGGAGCCAAGTGGAGTGGAGGGGTAGGGGGGGTAACAGGCCGACACAGGGAGGGAGCTAAAGGCTGAATGTGCTCTAGATCAGGGGGGACCGAGAAAAACAGATACAGGGAGAGGAGGTGACAAAAACTCCAGAGGACACAGCGCAGTAAGGAGTGGGGCGACAATAAATCTGGGAGTAGAAGAAGAAGTTCCAGCAAAGAGAGAGCAAACAGAACATGGAGCAGAAAGCTATGAGGTTTCCTGGTGGTGAGGGAGTCATGCCTCCTGCGGTCTGGGGTCTGTAGTGCATGTTGTTCTTTCCCAACACTTACACACTGACTCCACTATTTCAGGCCAGCCGCACCAGCCCTCCGGTACTCTGCCGGTGATCCCTTGTTTCCTACACTCTCTCAGCTAGCTCCTTTAACACTTTATCTGACGAAACTTCAAGCTATAAAGTTTCTGCAAGATTTTAACTGGGATTAATGCAATTGTCAGGCCTTATATTAAAAATGTCAATGATGGGTTTGGCCTTAATTACAATGTTAGTTCTATCCTCAGCTCCACTTTAAAATGTTCAGGTTTGTATGTAAGGTATCACAATCTGTATGGTGTCATGACCCATGTAACGTGACATGCATCGTAATATGACCCCTGTATTGTGATATGTATCGTATCACGACCCATGTATCTTGATATGTATCGTATCCTGACCCATGTATATGTGTCGTATCACCACCCATGTATCATGACATGTATCGTATCAAGACCCATGTACGATATGTATCGTATCACGACCCATGTATCTTGATATGTATCGTATCCTGACCCATGTATGATATGTATCGTATCATGACCCATATTTCTTGATATGTATCATATCACGAACCATGTACGATACGTATCGTATCAAGACCCATGTACGATATGTATCGTATCACGACCCATGTATGATATGTATTGTATCACGACCCATGTATCGTGACATGTATTGTATCACCACCCATGTCTCGTGACATGTATTGTATCATGACCCATATATCGTGATATGTATGGTATCATGACCCATGTATGATATGTATCATATCACGACCCACGTATCGTGATATGCAACCTTTCATGACCCCCGTGTGTGGTACATATCATATTGCGACCCATGTGTGCATCATGAAACATATCTTAACATGGCCAATGTATCGTGATACATAATGTATCATGACCCACGTGACCTTATTATGATCCATATATCATGATAAATATCAAATTGTGACCCATGTTTCATGACACCAATTTTACTGGGACTCATGAATCGTGATACATGTCATAGTGTTACCCATATTTATTTTTGCATTATAACCTGTATCATGATACAAATCAAATTTGATTGACCCATTTATCATGATATACTGTACCTGTCATCATGTATTGTGATGGGTCACAATTTATTGGATCCTAAGTCCACTTACTTCAATTGATTGTTTTGTCCAATTAATCACCATTACATCCAGATATTCTTTGTTCATAATGATGAATACTACGAAATTTGGATCCATTTGAAAAGAAAAATACTGTTGTTTTTTATTAAATTGTTTTGAAAAAAGGAACATTGGAACATAACTACTGCTGGGGCTGAGGGACAATTCCCACTGTGAATAATGTTCACTTCACAAGATTAGCCTTATTCTATTCAGACAAACACGCAGTGGAGGCCAGTTGTAAATAGATGATTGGGTTAGTAATCATGGCGATCGTAGGGAAGCTACTCCTGGCTGGTTACAATACAATACACTTTTTGTCCATAACCCTGCACAGGCACAAGTATTAGCTGTGTGTGTGTGTGTCTGTGTGTGTGTGTATAGGGGCTGCTTGAATCCACCTCCAACCCTGTTCCAGTTAGCGGGAGAGGCCCGGCAAAAAATGAAGTCCATATTTCTAAGCAGAACTCCAACTGACTGAACACACCCCTCCTGCTGACACACACATGCACACACAGGCAGAGCACCTACGGTCACAACACTTAAGCTGTCATATTCCATATGCATAAACATAGATGGGTGCATGCACCTTTACCAAGACATCTACATCACTCTCTGTTCTCTTAAGGGAACGGAGCACAGCTGGCTCAGGAGGAAGTTTCCTTTCTCCACATAATAATCAACTGTGCATGTGTGTGCGTGTGTATGTGTATGTGTATGTGTATGTAATAACCATTTCAGCCTTTATCTTTATATGTGTGCCTGCCTATCTGTAAGGTTATGTCACCCTGGCGTACCTATCCAGGATATCAGGCAAACAATGTTATGCAAAACACTTCTGCACATTTCAACACAGAAGATCCGATGACATGAGAGCTAATGACGCACTAAAGCACAGGGCCCCTTCCTGTTTATACCGCTGCTGGCCCGCTTGAGGATCAAACATGATCTGCGCCTCAGAGCGGGTGTGCCCTCTTATAAACCGACAGTCTGCGGTTTCTGCAGCCAACTAAACACCGTTTGAGAAGGTCTTAAGCATGGTTGACGGAAATGATAGTTCAAACCTAAGTGGCAAAGGTTGATACTGGTGTATTCAAATCAGTGGATATAGGTTTAATAGATGTGCACAAGTCTTTATGCACATTTTAAAATTGTGTCTGTGCTTTTATTTGTGATGTTATTAATGATATATGAAATGCAGCCACGATGGCTGCACCAGTAAACTTGTGTGTGTTACTGTGTGAGTTTGTGTGTTTGGTTCCACTCACCAGTCTAAATGTCACTGTATTTCCAAAGGGCTTATTAGCGTCTTGTTTACAGAAGGCTACATTCAATTACCTGAATCATCTACCCTTGTGTGTTGGTGAGTGTGTGTATATCTGAATATTCATTGGACTCTTTGTGCTTGAAACACTGACAATGACGCAGTAAGGAAACACTGCAGGGCGTTAAGGTAGACCAGAGGTAACCCAAATCACAACATGTTACTCAGGCAGGGGCTCTATGTAGGTCAAGGACAGTTACCTACTCTATGTAGCATTCACAATACAGCTGTGATGAGCTTAGAGCTGCTCCAGGTGAAATTATTGTGAAATAAAGAGCCTCGGAGAACATTTTCAAAGAGGAGCATTTGACCTAGCTGCTCTTTATTCAGAGTAATGAAAACGTGGACTGCATGATATGAAAATAAATCATACTGTAATCCTTTTTCCTTTCTGCAACTGCGTGTTTAAAAAGACAGGAGTTTATACCAAATGTGTGCACAGATTTTGCATCATGAAAGTAACCTCGCTGGATGTTCTCTACAGGTGTGGACACTATGGTCTGTATATGTAGCCTACCCACACCATTAACGAGCACCAGGATGAGTAGAAATACACTGTCTTTAAATCTGTCATGCTTAAGCGAGCATTGGGGGGGGGGATCTGTGACAGCAGCTGCGCTGTGTGGATGTTTACATCTTTCAGTCATGTGACACAAAGATATGAACTCTGCATGACCAGCGGTTAGTTCTCTGTGTGTTCAAGTGAGAGGCTGCTTAAAAGTGATAATCGACAGACTTTGACTGTAGGTTAATATGGAAAATGAGACACTGTTGACAGCATGATGTTTTTCAGGTCATGTGACGGACGTTGTGAATGCCTGTATCTCAGATGGGATGGTCAAATGATATATCATTGACTGGCTGATTGAATCAAAAATATCCAGTGTGGGGGCACTGGTGGTCTAGTGGTCTAAGCGTCCCATGTTTTGAGGCTATAGTCCTCGTCGCAGAGATCGCCGGTTCGACTCCCAGCCGGTCAACCATTTCCTGCATGTCATCCCCAACTCTCTACTCTCCACATTTCCTGTCTCTCTTCAGCTTTCCTATCCAATAAAGGCAAAAAACAAACAAACTATAACTTAAAAATATATATATATATATATATATATATATATATATATATATATATATATATATATATATATATATATATATATTGTGAGTCATTGATGTGTAAGTTTGAAGGTTGAGGCTGTATTTTTTTATATATAGGTTAAAGTTTGTCTGATGGCTGCCTCACAGCATCTTTTTTGGAAGCCTCATCAAACCAGGAAAAGTGACACTTCTTAAATGCAGCATTAACAACAATGAGCCAGAATTCCCTTTATTATTTGAATAGCAAAAAGGAATCATTTTGGGCTGCTCCCCAAAAGCTGATGCTTTGAATTGTTAGTTAAAAAGACAGTGTTCTGCTTGCACTTTGTCAGCAGGAAACTTGAGGTTTGCTTTATTAGCTTTGTATGTAAGCAACAGGCCTTAAAATACATTCATATTTTCAGCTTCAGGCCCGTAAGAAGCAGCGTCACTAACATAAAAAACTTTTAGACTCAAAGCTGAACGAACAGCAGCTCAGTGTTATCTGTGGCTGTGTGGTCAATTGACTGACAACACGTCAGCTATAAAACAGTCCACTATCAACACTCTGCAGTTATTCAGGACTTGGTCATGTTTCTCTCCACAAATCAATACGGGATGAAATTTCCATGTGAGCTGACAGCCCTCAGCGTGTGATCGTCAGTGTGGACACATGTCACATGACAGCCTCACCCGGCGCAGCAGCCTGTTGTGGTTCAGTCTGCTCTTCATGCCCGTGAGCAAACTATGCTTCATGCTGCACGTCAACTCCTCCTTTCTCCTCCAGGGCAAATGCACATTTCCATAGCTCTTGACCGGTGCCAGCAGACAGACAAGCAGGCCAACAAGAGCAGTGGGGCATGTGGGGCACAGTGACATCACTGAGAGTGTGTGTGTGTGTGTGTGTGTGTGTGTGTGTGTGTGTGTGTGTGTGTGTGTGTGTGTGGGTGTGTGTTTGTGTGTTTGTGTGTGTGTGTGTGTGTGTGTGTGTGTGTGTGTGTGTGTGTGTGTGTGTGTGTGTGTGCGTGTGTGTGAGAACACGTGTGTTGTATGAAACAGAGGAGAGAAGGCAGGGGTTTGTGGGTCAGTGGAAGACACAGATAAATATTGCAAAGAGCTGGTCATCATGCTATGACCTCTGCGGGATGAAAGTACATATGCTGACAGATGTGCACTATGGCAAAGTACACTGAAGCAAAGATGTGAGATTAAAAATGTACATTATTCACCAAAACACTTTTTATTTACATATATTAATGAGAGGCTACTGAAAGCCACTATTAACCCATATATAACTGTTATATACAGTCAGTTTTCTTCTGTTCATAAGCTTACAAAAAAGTAATTGTTGTTAATTTTTCCATCTAAACTGAAAACATTGATATCCAAGTTTCTGTTATTTTCTGTATATTGAAAAAGAATTTGTCTTGTTTAAGCTCAGATATCCAAAAAAATGCTAAAAATTCTGCTAACGAATTATCAGAATATCATCATGGCAGCTTTTTGACCTTAAACCAAGCGGCAACCTCCGGTCTAAAAATATGAGTCCAATCCGGAAGTGCTAAAAACTGCAGTCCATCGAGGATCCGCTTGAGGCTGGCTCCGGAAGTACAGGAAACCACATACACACCAATTCAAAAGAGACGATCTTTACAGCAGAAATAAACATGTTTACAGCCTGGTACAAAAGACAAGTGTAGTCTGGATAGCTTATTTCTCGATTGGCACACACTGTACGGGGGTCGAATTTATTTCTAACGCAGCAATTTCGAAGATATTGAGATTACAAGTTGTCCAATGAGAGGCACAGCTGACTTGATTGACAGGCGGGAACACTGTAGCTGTTGGCTAGGAGGCAAAAACTCCGCCTCTTTAAGTCACAATCGCTCGACAGCAGCAATATGGCTGATTGGCTTCAAAACAGCGCTTCAGAAACAGATGGGTGACGACACGGATACTGCGTCCATATTTTTTACAGTCTATGCCTTAAACCATAGACTTTACAGCTCCCCTTGTTGACTTGCCCCCCTTGTAAACTGGTTATAAGGCCTACCTCTATTCAAACAGGTGGGACAACTTTGAAAGCTTGATTTATGTCATTAAAGTTATTTCTCATGGTTTTCCAATGTCTTTGTATCAAGCAATGTTATTATTCCCCTCTTTCCTGTTATCACGGACCAATCGGAGCTACTCCCCGACCCTCTGTCCTGATTGGTTGAGTGGCGGCCCCACTATGTTGCCCTGATTGGCTGGGAAGCCACTACTTCCTCATAGAACGTGCACAACAATCTTTTGTGGGCGGTGGGGAGAGGTTGTGTTGACATTCGAAATCTCTCTCCAAACTGATGTTTATATCACGACTACCAACAGCAGCTTTAAATGTGTAGTGGTAAGCGGAAGGGACAGGATGACAGCACTGCGCAAATGCAGGCTGAAAACATGTCTCCAGCTGGAGATGTCAGCATCTGCCTGAGGGGTATTTTGGCTTTGTTTTTATTTTAAAAAGAGGAGGTGGAGATGTGTCGTCCATCATTTTGTATAGTCAATGATTTACACCCAGAGTGAGTGTTGCGTTCAGAAAAGTTAAAATGGCCTCAGTTGTTTAGTGTCCACTACAGTCGTCAATTAAATTGTTAAGGGCTAGAATATGCTGACTGTCACTTGTAGGTTTGTATGCAGAGAGAAAAAAGAGAATTTGATGCAGAGATGAAGAAAAGGATGGTTGTATTCGGAAAAAAAAGGATAAAAAAGGACAAAAAAATTAATAAGCAACTTCCCCTGAGAAAGGAAAATAGATAGCAAAAATCGGCTGTGATACTCATCTTCTCCACTTCTTCCTCCCCCCACATTCCCTCTTTCACTTACACTCAGGGAACAAATATCAAACACATCCCTCCCTCTCTTCTATCCCTGCTCTCCTGGAGTCATAAAACTCACATTTAAAAATGCATGGGCTCCATAAGCTGCCAGGCCTATCTATTAACTGTGTTACAGTATAGCTGGTTATAGCTGCTGACGGCAGCCAGGGAATGCTGCTTTCCATTAGAGGAGAAGGAGGGAGGGAGAAGGAGGAGGCAAGGGGATGAGGAATGAGCGGAGAGACAGAATTTACTCATTTTTCTTTTTCCCATGGCACTGCAATCTGATGCCTGGGAGTTTGGGTATGTGGAAGAGAGGAGGGGAGGCAGGGACTTCTACATGTAAGCTTGCATATGTATTTATATATAGCCGTGTGTGTGTGTGTGTGTGTGTGTGTGTGTGTGTGTGTGTGTGTGTGTGTGTGTGTGTGTGTGCGTGCGTGCGTGCGTGCGTGCAAGTGTGTGTGTGCGTGTTTGTGTGTGTGTGTGTGTGTGTGTGTGTGTGTGTGTGTGTGTGTGTGTGTGTGTGTGTGTGTGTGTGTGTTTGTGTGCGCGCCTTTTTGAGATTCTGTGTGCTTTTTGCACACCTGTGTGTGAGTCTGTGGCTGAGGCGAAAAGTAATTGATTCGGGTGTTTCTGGGAGATTTTTCCCCGGTGTCCTTAGGCGCTCACCAGATGACTATTGATTGGTTAATTGATTGATTGGCATCCGGCCGACAGTGAGTCAACAACATCATCACTCTTCATACGGACCCAGGCTCACACGCACACACAAACACACACACAGCCTACCACACTCAACTGGTCTTTCTTATGACGATCTTTTACAAAATCCATATACTTTACCATGCTTATTTTGTAATTGGTAACATTTTTAGCAAAGATATATCTACTGCGTTGAATAATAAAACAAGAGAGGATGAATTATTTACAAAAGGTGTTCCTGTTCTTTTTCACAGCCCTTCCTGACATCATTAGCTGAATGCAATGTGTAGTTTTTCATTACTTTTTGACTAAAGCTGATTAACACTCTGCGCTCACTGCTACGCTCCTCATCAAATATATTGGAGCAACAAAAAACATGACACAGAGACTGTCACAGCAAAAACAAAAAAGAAGAGGAGGATCCACCATGGAAATAGAAAACGGCATTATCTGGCTGCATACAACAGACAGCCTCCCCACCTAAGCGTCCTTGAGCAAGACTCTAAACATGAACCTGCCTTGATAAGAGCATCTGCTTAATGTCTTTGAATTAAAATGTAAATTAGCTCTGGATAGTTTGGGTGATCTTCAACATGCCAGTGTACATTTCTTTTTGATGGTATTTTCTCCTCAGCTCGGGCCCCGCCTCACTGTGCGTTGTGGAAGTCAAACACAGACGATGAAAATTAATGAGCTAGCACCTGAAGCAGCGGTGACACTTAGGAACAAGGCTCGTGTCCCTTTAATGGACCATACCGACAATGTCTGCGGTATTTCAATTAACAGACAATGGGACGAGGTGAGGTAATGACATATAGGAAGAGTTGAGTGACATGTGAGAATGAGGTAGTAACAGCAGCCCGTATCCCTTTAATGGACCATCCTGGCGGAGAGTAGACAATAGGAGTTAATAGGAAATGTAAAATTATGATGTGGGCCCTGTCTAAAGGGGTGAGTGACACCTGGGAGTGAAGCTGTTACATCTTAATGCACCGCTGCCACTGAGGATGAATCAGCTCAGCATATGGGGGTGGAAACCATCCGAAGGCCGCTAATAGCAGCCGCTGTCAGTCCCACATTAACCTTGAGAATAGCCAGGGGACTGTGTTAGCCCTGTTGACCTCTCTGCTTCACACACACACACAAAAGCACACACAGTCTCTGTTATGTCCACATGTATGAGTGAAGGGTGATGCCTATGTGTGTGTGTGTGTACTCGCACAGATGTCTGTCCCTCTTCCTGTGTCTTATGAGCACCATCAGCAGGATTAAATCAGTCCATCACAGGCTGCCGTAACACCATAGGCTGTCTGTGCTGCAGTGACATCACCTAAACCATTCCTGTTGCCCCCGGGGTGAGGGTCCATGTAGACCAATAATAGCACTCACAAAACTAATTTTGTGTACACAGATGTACACACTTGTACACAGACGTCTCATCAGCGTAAAATGGAAAATCAAGCCACTTTTACTGTGTCATAAAATTCAGTGTAGAAGACACACTTTTTATCATGCTATATAATCTACTCATGTAAAAAATAAACCACCACAAAATGCAGAGAGAGGTATTTCATCGTGTTATGGTATTGTACCAAGAAGATGGTGCAAGAAATAGCAAGCAGCTATTTTGTCGTGCAAAGCATGCTGGTATATATAGCAACACAGACCAGGCTAGCAGCAACCCTTTTTAACAGCTTTACTCCCACTACTGGTCATAATCATGCATTCAGTGCTAAAGCATTATGTAATTGACCCTGTAAAGTAGGGGTGTAACGATTCATCTACTATATCGATGTATCGATTTATATTCCTATGATCCGACTACATCGATCTGTAATCTGCAAGTTGGCCTTCCAGACGACATATATTGATCTAACGTTGTTTTAAAAGCTAATAAGTCCTTTGTATCGATACTTGGAAATAACGCATTGGATTCAAGCACGGCAGACTTTATATGGATGAGTTCTTTTTGCACTTTTAATGATAAAGACGTTAAACATAACTCAATTCAGCCCGACCGTCTGTGATGTCATCGCCACGCGCCAGCAGACAACAAAACATAGCATGGCAGATAGCAGAGGAGAAGCCAGCGAGCAAAAAATTATCAAGCCACCATTGCGGTCCAGTGTGTGGAAACACTTTGGCTTTTGCAAAGACGGAGATGTTCTAAATAAGTCGCTCGCTGTTTGTAGGATATGTAAAGGTCAAGTAAAGTACCACGGCAACATAACAAATGTATCCAACCACCTACTAAAGTGCCATGGGATTTCACACAACGCTGACCGCCCGGGCACCTCTTGCAGCGTTCCTGCTGTAGCAGCAGCGCAAGGTAACGTCAGCTCTGCAGAAGCCTCAGGCCTCACCAGCATGTTTAGTCAGAGACTAGGACAAAACTCTGTTGTTTACTTGTTTTTTTATATCCATAATTAATTTATACTTTATTCCCTTACAAGAAACAACAGGAATCTAGGACTGTCCAGTATCTAAGTGTTCATTTCACAGTCACACTGGTTGAATTTTTGGCTAAAAAGTTACTGAATTGATTTCAAGTCACTGAATCGTTTCGGATCGTATCGTTCTAAATAAACCAATATCGTCCTTTAATCGTATCGGCAACCACGAATCACGATACGAATCAAATCGTTGTTGAAAAGAATCGTTACACCCCTACTGTAAAGTGCTGGTTTAATTGAAAAGGCTCTTCAATTTAATACAAGTGACCTGAGGAAGGTGGGTTGCAGGCAACTGGTCAAAGCCAGGCAGTGGGTCCATACCTCACAGCTACCAAAGCTACTGTATGCTAAGCTTGAGTATGGTACCAGTAGCTAGCAGGATTGCAAACCACAGGGTAATAATAGAGCTACACAGCCATCCATGTGGTTACATATTCCTTATGTTCTCTTTATGAAAAAACAATGTAATTTCATTCTTGATCTGCTAAGGAAGGAAATTCTGTCACGTGCAAGTGCAACAATTTTCAATATTGCAATGACGTACAAGAAACAGAGAAAACTAAAGTGTGCATGTTAGCAAAAACAAAAGCTCCTATGATTTCCTGCTGTTAGCCATGATTCAAACTATTCAACACCTGTGATGGTAACACTTCAATAAACCAAAGCAGCCACAAAGAAGCAGAAGTGCTAGTCTTTTTCACAGTGAGGTCTTTATCAGCATTTCCTTCGTTCCCAGACTAGCCAATCTCACAGTTGTCATCAAATTGACACCTCTTTATTAGATGTTAGCTAATGGCGAACAAGGGCTTCTTCTGGTTTGCCATATGGTGTTAATGCATGCCACATCTGTCTAGGCTTTAACCCAAGAGGCTTAAAATCTTCATGCTAAAAAAAAAAAACATCCTGTCATTCATATCCATAGAAAATGCAAGAACCTCATTGCGCACTCGTGGTACAAGCTGCTAAAATGCTAAACAAATAAAACAAACAAACAAATCATTGTCTGCCTTGGCATTCTGGAAACAGAGCAAGAAACACAACTTAAGTGAAAGCTGGTTGTGGTTTGTGTTTGGCCTGACTGACGGCGAGGATCGTGTGCCGAGGCATGACTAGGCAGGCTGATGCCCATGTGTTTTCAGTCAACTTTCACTGGCAGAGGGGAGGCCAGAAAGTGGAAGATAAAGCGAGAGGAGATTAGAGGAACAGGGAGAGCGAAATGAACGGGAAAACAAAGAAGCATTTTTTAAAAATAAAATGGGAGTACAAGCATGATCAAACACAGCTCTGACCTAATTTTCTGCCACCCATCGCTAAAAAGTGGGGAGCAGAAAGATCCTAGTGGATCAACACTGAGAAGGACATGATGATTTGAGGACAGTTTGTGAAATTTGAAGTCAGCGGAGGAGTCCAGCTGAGTTAGTGGGGGGTTCGGGTGGCAACAAAACAGACATCGAATCCCATATTTTTAATAAATCATGGGTGCTGATTGTGTGCGATGAACACTGCTTGCTCACAGGGGATCCTTCTTTATCATACACTGGGAAGGGAAAAGCAAACAGCTGTGGGTGGGCAACTTCAAATCTTTAAACATGTTTCAGAATACTGCTTCAGTAAGAAGATGAAATAAAGCCTTTCAAACTCAATAAAAGCAATACAAAGACAACATTTCATAATCAAAAACCTGACATGGTCAAAGCAAACTGGGACTGGTTCTGTATCAATAAGGCATGGCTTAGGTTGGAAAGAATTGTTAATAATTAAGCTCAGGGGTCCCTCATCATCATTGTTTCATTATTACCCAGCTGTGTTGGATACTGGATTCTAAATGGTCAACACCATGCGGCAACCTCCGATCTTAGAATATGAGTCCAATGGGGAAGTGCCAGAAGTCACATACACACCAACTCAAAAAAGGCGATATTTACAGCAGAAATAAACATGTTTACAGCCTGGTACAAAAGACGAGTGTAGTCTGGATAGCTGATTTCTCCATCGGTACACACTGTAGGGGGGGTGTATTTTTCATAACGTGGCAATTTCGAAGATATTGAGATAACAAGTCTTCCAATGAGAAGCACAGCTGACTTGATTGACAGACAGGAACACTGTAGCTGTTGGCTAGGAGGCTCAAAGCCTGCCTCTTTACGTCACAATCGCTCGACAGCAGCACTATGGTTCCCGCCGACTATTGGCCTCAAAACAGCTCTTCATTAACAGATGGATGACGTCACGGATACTTCGTCAATATTTTATACAGTCTATGGTCAACACCCAACGACATTGGTGATTAATGCTCAACAGAAGAAGCAATGCTAGGGACAACCTGACCTCACACTTATTAATTCAAATCATAGGAAGGAGTCCAGCACATTTCACCTCTGCTTGTTGACACTGTGGCAAAAACTTACGTTTCCATTTGCATTATAAAATGGTAAAAATAAATTGTGGCAAAAAAAGTTGTTTTCAGTCTCAAATTACTGCAAATTATAATCTAATCCTGTCAGGATCCTTCTCACCCTGAAGGGATTCTAGTCTGCATAACCACCTGCTCACTATTCATTATCTCTTACATCTTGTTTTGTGATTTGAAGACGTTATTGGTGACTCTGGGTGACAAACAGTTATCTCTGCCATAGTTAGTTTATTTCCCGACCCATTCTCTTAGCTCCTCCCTCACTGACTTGGGATATTTTTAAAAACCTCATCCTACTTCCTTCTGTCCTGCCAAAGTTCATAACAACATAGGTTCTAGAGGGCTTGTAAGGACAACCCCTTTCAAACAGTCAGGCCTTCACCTCCACTGCACCTGTTTTCCTTCACTAACCCCTATAGTCTGTGGCCGAACCTAATTGCTATCCCCTGTCTTCTTCTTCCCCATCTGGCTGTCCTCACACACACTGGGCCTATGACGATGCAAAAAGCTTTTAAAGGGCTAACATTTGTGCTTCACTGGACAGAACATTCTGTGCAGCGCTGCCTCTGCTTGTTGCTGCATTCGGTCCACTTGCAGAGCTTCTGCGCTGCTTCTGCTGCGAGTGGACTGGAGGGATATTTTTAGAAAGCCGTTGACAATATCGCGTCCCCAAACGGGTGTAATCGTATTACGCTGTAGGTGCTAAAAGCCTCGAGTTGGGAAAGCACATCAGAGGAGGAAACAGGCTGAGACGCACAAGCAGTGAGTCTTGAGAGGAAGCTGCTTAGAAGCAGAGTGGGAGGAGAAGATAAAGAGACACATACATGCAAAGTTAAAATATGTGAACAGAATTATAAGAAGCTAAGGCTTGACAAGGGAGAAGGTGTTGCAAATGAAAGGACTACTCAAGTATTAGGTTTGCATTTGGAGGTTAGGGTGGTGGTGAAGTTGGAGACTCCATCCTTTTGACAGTGTTCGGTATCGGCAGCTCACTCTTAAGGTTCGAGCTGGCCAAGGCGATGATAGATGAAAGACTGAACTTTAATCAGAATGGCGCCTGGAGCATTTTCAGGGAGGTAAACAGGTTAATCAGTCAAGCCCTCCTTCCTTTCCATCCTCCCTTTCATTCTCCCCTTACTCCTTCCTCAGCACAAGACCACTTCTGACACTGGCATGCCATTCATCTCCTTCCCATCAGCACCTCGCCCTGCACCTTCAACCCCTCATTTTTTCCCCCCTGCAACACTGCTTCACATCTCCACAACCATCCCCTTCCCTACAGCCTATACCATCAGACATATCCAATGATCACATGAAGAGGAAAATCAAAGCACTCTGTCGGCCCATTTAATATCTTAAAGCTTCATTCACCATGAAGCTATGAGGTGGGAGGAGAGCGATCAGAGAGCAGAGGCTTGGCGTCTTGCATTATTGCCCCTCCAGTAGTCTATATCATGGAGAGGTAGATAATCACTCGGAGGCAGATAATCAAAGTCAAACACTGTATCTCAAGAAACCCTTCAAACAAATTGTCCTGGAATCAAAATCTGCTAAGGCAAAGGCAGGAGCAGCCAGCCATTGTCCACTGTTGCTGGAATCCCAAGGGTTTATTTATCAAAATGGCCTCTCTAAGAAACATCTAGGCGTACTGGCGTGCATAAAAAACTTGTGCAATGTGGCGAAAAGTGCCAAATTACTGCACGCCTGACCACCAGACGCCTTAAACAAGCTACAACTGTAAAAATGAAACCAGGAACCAAGAATTCCCACGAGTTTATGGTCCAAGCCACATTCTGTGTTTCCGTCGTCCGTCTCATACATACAAACCTCCCCCAAAGAGAAATAAACAATCAACTCCAACAAACCGCTCTGGCCAGCCGGGTGTGAACCGTACAGAGTCTTAACAGCTTTTGTGGAAAGAGACTGCTGCACTGGATCTGAAATTATCCACACCAGCTCTTCAACCACATCAAATTCCGCCAGTCGTCAGGATTTAGGGAGCAAGATTATATTGTGATGTTTGGGATCCCCGACCACAGACTTTGGTGAGCAATCAACAAGGGCCGCCTCTCGCCAGCATAAACTTCACAGGCGGTTGCCACTCATTTACAGGCTGAGCTACCAGACCCAGCTGAATCAAACCAGTGGCTTTGGTAGTTCTCTCTGTAGCCTTGGTGGGAGTGCTGATTAGGTTTGGAATAAAAGCTCATTTTCATCCAGGAAATTGCAAAAGGACGCTGGTTGTGCAATATGAGTTAGGAAACACGCTTTACAGGAGGCCTTGATAGGGAACAGAAGAGGGAGTGCTTATTTAAAGAACCATGAACACGCTTTATGTTGGGAACACTCCAAGTGTGCTGCTGTTATTACCTCCTCCTACCCAGCTCCGCTTTTGTCATAGCGAGAATTCAGGATGTTCTCTTGTTTAATGATGTGCTTTAGTTTCGTACTATATACACAAGCACCTCAGAGGGAGAGAAATGCAAATGCAGCTATTAATGATAGATCAGTGTATAACTCAAGGTGGCAGCGAGGGAGGAGGAGGAAGACGAGTTCGGCAGCGACGTCTTTTTAAAGAAATACCATGCAGGGAGAGATGTGTGGGAGTTCAACAGAAAAGGGGGACAGAAGAAACGCCGGTAGACTGCCGTTCTGTTGTTGGGGAACAGGAGGCGAACATTTAGACACACACACACCCACACATTCAACTGTATAGATGACACATAAAGCTCACACACATGCACACATTAACATATCATGAGATGAAGTCCTTCAGGGTCAGAAGTTACAGGGAAATGTACTGCTTTACATTCACTCTCAGGGGATTTTATGAAAGTTGGAAAATCAAAATAAATATGAAATACTGTGGTCTTCCATTACCGCTGAATTAGCGCGGCCCACCCCATCCCACCACACCAATAGCTTCCTCATGATTTTTTCCCCAAGGCCACTCTCCAGTTTTCTCCATTTAGTGCTCATAGGTTTCTTTTCCGCTCTGTTTTCATCTCTCTCTCTTTCTCTCCCTCTCTGTTTTAAGGGAGTGGTAGTTGGGGGAAGTTAGAGATTCTGTAAGGACACTCGTTTGCTCATGCATTACTTATGAAACCTCAGTTTCCTGTGCCTCATACAAACTCACATACACCCACACACACACACACACAGACACACACACAGACACACACACACACACACACACACACACACACACACACACACACAGAAATCCTTGATTGCTTTGACATCTTTGCTGCAGAGCAGTCATTTTTTTAGCGCCTCTTCATTGCACAATATTAAGATCAATGTCTTCCTCCCTGAGTTTGTGTTTGTAAAGTTTTTCCTTTTACAGGTGGCACTGTCTCCAAGAAGCTATCATTTAATTATTTTTTTATCAATTCAAAGCAACCTGCTTTTTACAAAAGCAGAGAGGATGCAATACATTTATCTACAGAAATCTTTCATTTAAACCTCAGCAAAGGAGGAAGAAGAAAGCAAATTATTTTCTTTTTGTTTCAAGTAGGAATGTAGATGCTTTGTACAAAAACACTGACTGGTAAAAGTAAAAATACTGATTTCTCAGCTGAAGTAAAAGTTAAAAAGAAATGCTCTGACATGTACTCAGAGGCATAAAGTTGCTGTGCTAAGCTAACTGAACCTCAGACATGATATTTTGGAGACTAAAATTAGATAATTATAAATTTAATAAAATTAAATCACTGCAGTCAGTAGAACTAACATTGACTTTGCTCCAGTGCTTTTTTTTTTATTAAATGTTTGAAATTTTTTCTTTATAATGGTACAATTCAAATGTAGTTGCTCAAAGGCTTGCCTCACAGGATATGTTACGTAAACAGGGTATATGTATATAATCCCTAAAGGTATTCTATTTTGTTTTTTCCTTTTTATTTCATTTGATTCAACTTTTATGTGTTGTCCGGTGGGGAGAAAGTTTCGATGCAAATTTAAATACATTTCTACTGCTACCACTACTAACTTAGTTTTTGTCCCATTTATTTCAGGTGTATATTTAGGAACTTATAGCTCATATTTAGGAGACCAGCTATGCTTAAACCCGTGTCGTAAAGGATACCTCCAAGAAAGCTCAGTCTGTGTGCAACTACTGGATGTACGTAACAGACATGGTGACTCTCGAGGAATGTTTTTATAATGGTCATTATAAGATTGAATTAGTCTTAGTGACCCCGTGATTGACATAATTGCATATCAGCTCCAGTGACTGATGACCCGTGGACAGAACACACTGTCCCTACTCCATTTCTCCCATGTGCAGATGTAACGAGTGATGTAATGTGATGCTGACCAAGCCATTAATCATTTTTACTTTTAACTAGTCAGCACCAGAATAGCTTTAATACAATTATTAATATTTTCATTCTTACAGGCCTGAAACACTGGACTTGGTTTTTTTCTAAGCTGTACAGGGTAGTCCCCTCTGATGTATGTCACTTTGGACAAAGGCATCTGCTTAATGACATTGTCACATTATAACTTGCAAGGAAGACTTAAAATTTGTGCTAGCTCTGCTAAGCGTAGCTCCACTCAGCAAACCAATTCAACATTTAGCGCACATTATGATTCTGTGTTTAGCCTTTTTTAAAAAGTTGTGCTGAATATTGACTGTCTTCTTACTTTAATGCTAGTCAGTTAGTGGGAATTCAAATTTCTATTTTAACGACTGGTAAATGGTCACTTCAGAAAATCCCGAGACAAAACAGTCCGGGACTTGCCTTCATTTAGTTTTGCAGATTTCGAAGTCGAGCTCTAGAATTGAACAGGTCCAGCTATTTTGATAATTATGCTACATTTGTCAGAGAGCAGTGGCAAACCCCAACTTACATGAGGGGAATACCAGGCATAAAATTAACTTTTTACCTCATCTGCCATCAGCTAGTGACCTACAAAAATTTACCAGCCAAAAATATTTTTCACCGGCCAAAAAAAAAAGCTGTCTGTTCCTCTTCTTGATCATATCCTGCCTCTTTGTTTATCATTTTTTTTGTGGTGGCTTCACGCCGAGAATGTGTTGCCAAATCTCCTCAAAACCCTCTTCCCACCGTGCTTCTTCAAGCTAAGGGAATGAACAGAACTCCAGTAGCTGACGTCATGCCGTTCCCGACGTATTAAATCCCAACACAAGTACAGCGCGCCACAAGGGTCAAAATAACCTGACAGGGGGCACTGGTGGCCTAGTGATCTAAGCGCCCCACGTACGAAGGCTACAGTCCTCGTCACAGGGGTCGCCGGTTTGATTCCCAGCCGCGGCCATTTCCTGCATGTCTTCCCCCGCTCTCTCCCCACATATCCTGTCTCTCTTCAGCTGTCCAATTGAATAAAGGCAAAAATATATATATATATATTGAAAAAATAAAAAAATAAATAACCTGACAGTTGGCAGCAATGGGCAAAAGTATGAAAACAAAACCTCTCATGCAATACAAAATTGGTGGGTGTTAATTTTACGCCCTGGGGGACTATTTCAAAGTCGGTCTATCAGTTTTCTTCAAATGTCATCGCAATCTACATCTTGTCATTTTGAGGACATGCACAGCCGACACTCCAAACACACAGAGCAAGCAGGGCAGCCATCAATCGCATGCAAATTTGAAGTTTAAAGCAAGTGCATCTCAGCCTCAGGATGCCAAACCACAATGATGCATATCTGTACTAATCTACAACTCCACTTCAGTTCATCAAAGCTTAAGTTATTATTCTGTATTTGAATGTAGAGCAGAGAACAACTCAAGGAAAGTTCAGATACATTAAAACTCTATTAAACTACAAAAATAAAGTATTCAAAGACAGATTACTGCAAAATGACGTACACTAAACTGCCGGGTAGAACTTTCTGGTCCATCTGACAAATACATGGAACAGTCTGCCATGTGGGACTCAGTGTTGGACAAGTATTCGCCATATCCTCAGAGGTGGCCTGGAAATCTCCCCGGTCTAATAAAGCATGGCACAAGGCGCCTGTCAGCGTAGCAGGCCAGCTGAAAGTGATTTGGTGCGATGAAGAGAAAAAGCAGGTGGGACCTAAGAGAAAGAGAAGAATATAGAAAACAAAGAGGAGGTGAAGGGAGACAGTCGTCATCCCTGTCCTTCTGTCTGCCTGTAGATGGAGATGAATCTGTCCTGACAACACAGAGGCTACTCAGAAAACACCTCCTGAGCCATCTGCACACACACACACACACACACACACACACACACAAATACATCTCCTACAGACACGGCCAAGAAAGAGGAGGAGAAGGAGGAGGAGGAGGAGGAGGAGGAGGAGGAGGAGGTGGGGAGCAAATGAGGACGTGAGTGAAAGTAAATAAGCTATTAGACGGAGTTAAGTAGGGACAGAAAGTGACTCTGGAGTGCCTGGGAAAAACTATAAAACTGAAAGAAAGGGAGAGAAAGAGGAGGGATGAATCGATTTCGGTGAAGAGGCAGAGCGAGCAAGGAGCATGAAAAAGGAAGAAAAAGATGAAGAGGCAAGAGGGCATGATGGGACAATAAAAGACAGCTGTGAAAGAGAGTGCGGTAGATGTAGAGTGTAAAAAGTGCAGGAAACGCACAAGGGCGCACCTTGTCGAAAAGATCGAGAGAGCAAATAGAGAGAAAAGCAGGAACAGAAAGAGAGAAATACTTTGATTGAATGAAGACAGAGAGAGCAAAGGGAGATGAGAGGACGCCTTATTTTCCTCCATCTCAATTTGCACAAAACTTTCATTACCACCAATTTGGGGGCCGGGCGCCGTAGGCCGGGCCATTAGGCGAGCCCGGCATCAATCAGCCTAATCTCCCTCCCAGGCCGCTAAATTACAGTGCCCAGTTGCTTATTAAAATTTGTCGCCCGTCTCCTAACGCCCGGCACTGCTGGAGATTAGAAGAGGGGCCCCCAGACAAATCTGTTCCAGAGAAGAAGAAGAGGAAGAGGAAGAGGAGGAGGTGGAGAGGAGGGGGAAAACGAGGGGGTGAGGAAGGAAGTACAGGGACAGTAGGAGGGGAGAAAAGAGAAATGTGCTCGCTGAGACAGAGCGGATCAGAGAGGGGGGGAACGATCATCTGGTTTTGATTTATACACTCCTGTAGATCTGCACACACACATTCCCTCACCCTTTATGCAATTCTCTTCCCCGTCATGCATCCCAATACATCCCATACACACACACACACACACACACACACACACACACACACACACACACACACCCACACACATCCTCCAAAATGCAGTTTTCAATTCCTGTCAACAGCCTCAAAACACACACACACATAAACACATGCTAGTGGAGAGAGTGCCGGGTATGCAACGCCTCCCGTTGCACACTCAATCAAAGCGGCGGCCAGATAAGACGCATGATGAATGGTGTAATTGAAGGCGGCAGCAGCGTAATGCTGCATCGCTCTGGGTTTGGGGGCGGGGGGAGAAGAAGAAGAAAAGTGGCGAGTGGGTGATTAGCCTGCAGGATTTATTGTTATTGCTGTCTTATTAAAAAATACTAAGACTGTCTGCCTCGCCTTCTGTGGCACACCTCCAGTGACAGAGGATGTAGGGTGCTGCTGCTGCTCCGAGCAGGGTTGCGCCCACATGGTGTCAGGTTTGAAGTGTGCTAATAATGCAGGAGTTTGAAGGACAGTATTTTGGATGCATACATAAGTTACATACTCATGAAAGGAAAAAAACATCCTTTACCTCCTTCTCGTGTATCTTCAAAATAATTCAGAGACAGAACAAGAGCATACTGACTGATAGGAGTGTGTGTTCACCTAAAGGTCAGCGAGTAAAAGAAGGAGGCACTTCTACCTCAGGCTGTAGCACTCTCAACAGATCAAACACTTTACTTTAAGGTATCAAAAGCACGAAGAATCCTTGACAGAAGTGAGCCAGATTGTGTGCTTAACTCTCTCCCTGGCAGAGTACCTCTGCAGCAGAGAGCCAGAGAGCACATGCACAGGGATTTCTCTCCTCTGCCATCTGATGACCCTGATTTGCCATGTTGTACTGATCGTTGAGGTCTAATCTGTCTTAATGGATCCTGACTTGTGGCACATGAAGAGATGATTTCAATTAGTGAGGCTGCGCATGATGTAGCACAGTTTTAAGTACGCAGGTCTCGAGGATCCAATTATCACAAGGCTAAGGTGGGAAATAAACAGTTTACTTTGTTTCAGCTTTACTTGACAAATTTTGTCTTCAAAGGGGTTAGGGGTGAGGGTTTCAGGTTTTGGGAAGTTTTTAAATGAGGTACTTACAGTATGTTTCCGAGGTAATAGACAAGGCCTGTAGAGCTGCAAACAGCGTCAGGAGAAAAAAAAAAAGAGTTTCAAGTTTGCAATTTTTGTGACGCTAGTCTTAGCTCAGTTCTGCATACAGAGGCTGCAGTCCTCACACTGGTTATAGAATTGATTCCCAGTCCAGACAGCATTTGGTGCATCATCTTCCACTCTCCCCACATTTCCTGTTTCCCTCTCCCAAGCCATCCTTCGGCACCACGTTTCTATCTGTACTACAGCCCTGTATTCCTACGCATGCTGTGAAAAGTATTATGCCGCATTCAGCTGCTAGGGTGATATAATCCTCTTTTTACGTTGACAGTTTAAGATGGAACTTTTATGCTTCTGTAACGTTGCACCGTTAATGTAAATGTCACACAGGCGTGATGGTGGAACAAAGTCATCTCACTACTCAGCTGGCATCAAGGATAGAAGCAGAGGTGATATGGGGCTGAAAGCCAGCAGGGATGTGTGTGCATGTGCATGTCAAAGTGTGTGTATGGGAGGTTACTGCTCTGTGAGGATTACGCAAGAGAAGCGCCAAATAACTCAACTGTACTCTTGATAAAAAAGTATGGGTACAGTTGTGCAATTAAAGAAACATAGCTGCTTACATCAAGGTGAAGTGTTAAGGAATCCAAACATGTATAGTACACTGAAAATGAAATGTTTTTTTCACATGTGGAACTTGTAGGACCACATGTGTATGTTTGTAGTGACCCTGCCAACAGCTTAGCTTAGCTTATCTTAGTTTACCCATAGCCAGCTCCTCCAATCAGGAACTGTCCTGTTATCTGACTGTTATCTACTATATGTAGCACACTTAACTCTGCTAAGTACCTCACACTACTCACCTTAAACAAACCTGAAATATCCCTTTGTGACAACTGAAGAAAAATTGTGTGTAATGTCAAAAAGAAAGATGAGGAATATTCAGGCAATGATAAAAGACTGATGTTGTCTTTGAATTTTGTCCTGCATGAAACATGCTGCAAAAATTGCTAAAATGATTGCCTAACTACTTTGAAAATTGATTAGTCATGGACAAATGTTAAGATTGGCTGCTTCTCCTTTACATATTATTGTTAATTTTCAAGGCCTCTGGGTTTTGGTGGTGGAACAAAACAACTTAATTTTACGACATTGCTCTGGGGTCTGGGAAGTTGTGGTATCAGCATTTTTAGTATTTCAACCACGGGATGGTCAGAAACCACTGTGAGACTAAAAAGCCTTAAAAAAGAATAGTTTTTATAGACATGACGTTAAAATACTGTATTTTATCCCAAGCAACCAATGAAAGACAAGAACAAGGTCCTCATTTCCACGATATTAGGACACACTGCAGAAACACATCGACACTGTAGACTTAAAAACAGATACGCCGACGCATACAGAACATGTGAGCACGCATACAGGCAAGAGAAGTCAATGACATAAAACCTGGTGTAGGGGCCATAATGTTGATTTGCATGTCTTATTTGTTAATCATGATTATTTCCTTTTTATGGTTTACTTCATTTCCGGTTTTGGGTTCATGGGTGTGTTTTACCTTTTAAGTACCTGTTCAGTTGTGTGGCGGCAGGTATACAAAGAGGGTGAGTGGGGGGGAATATTTTTTGCGGACCGCCACCTTCATCGACATTATCGTCGTTTATTTAGATCTTTTTTGGTATTGAATTTTATCTTTATTTTTTTATTTTCTTAATATTTTTGGGGCTTTTTTTCTTTATTCCATAGGACAGCTAAAGAGAGACAGGAAATATGGGGAGTAGACAGTAGGGGAAGACATGCAGGAAATGGTCGACCGGCCGGGAATCGAACCGTTGACCCCTGCGACGAGTACCGTAGCCTCTGTGTGTGGGGCGCTTAGACCGCTAGGCCACCAGTGCCCTGGTAATGAATTTTTTGAGTGTTTTGTTAATAAATAGAAAACTTTCCTTGGACTTTGATTTTGATTTATGGCGAGACACGTCTCAAACATGATCCCACTTAGTCTCTGCTGCACCTTTCAATCTTAGCCGCTTCACCTGGCGTTCAGTCACCGTAGACACACACACCTACATACTGCATCTTCTTCACACTCCCCTCCAGCTAAAGCAGTGAAAGTGTAGCAGCTGCTTGCAGTGTGGTTGCAGGGAGCACGTCCAATGTCAACACACACTGACAAGGTAACCAGCATGGGAAAAACCGCAAGCATGGACACAGAAACAAATGTGGTGTGAGACAAAAGCTGCTCTAAATAAAGGAGTCGCTTTGTCTGGAAGTTTAATTAGCAGAGCACCTAGAGTATTTGGAGATAGAAGTGTTGGCAGTGGCGAGGAGACGTGAGCCAAAGTGCTCTGGTCAGAGTGAGCTATTTTAAAAACTGGATGTGTGATGTTGTCGTTGTTGGCTTGTTTTGATTTCTGTGTATCCTGTCTACTTCAGTTTCAAGGCATGGTTTACAAAAAAGTGTTGGGTTCAGGATCTACTGCTGTTTATATAGAGTGTGTGTCTACCTCTGTGGGTCGCCAGCAGCTCTTTGTGTGTTGCAGTTCAGACTGATTGAGTAGTGCGCTCTTCGGCCAACTGGGCTTCCGGCTGGTGGACTGCCTGCATCGATTGCTCGGATGAGCCCTTCTTCTGGTGCACAGACGGGAAAAGAAGAGTAGGAGAGTGGAAATGTAGGGAGTAAAAATAGAGAGTGAAGAGAGAAAGATACGAAAGGAGTGAGAGATTAGGGGGAGAAGGGGGAGAGAGGAGAAAAAAAAGGGAACATTAGCTTAAATGAAAGTTTATTAGCTGTATCAGTCAGTCAGTTGGGTGGGGTAAGGGTGGGGGGATTTTGCCTCAGGCTCCTCATCCTTCCTCTCTATCTATATCCCCCTTCGCCCCCTCTTTCTGTTGTGTGTGTGTGTTTGTAAAGGGAGGGGTTCAGTGGGTGGGGGGAGGCATGACGGGAAAACATTAGGTTGTTGGCGAGCGGCCTGTACAGCAGCCAGTAATTGGCTCGGGTAATGGTCATGTCCAGACAAATGGTGTAGGCCCTAACCGTGTTACGAGCAACCGGCTGCTCCGCCTATATTCACAGCATAAAAAAGCCAGCGCTGCTCGGATACACAGCAGATACAGTGTGTGTTGCAAAATATGTGATTTACTGGTACACAACAACCTGTTTTTTTCCTCGCAGCTGATGTGTTCTGCATGGCTCGTACCAGTGATTCATGGTTCACTTGTGTCCTGTGTGGGAGACTGTGCTGTGATAAGGGGGAGGAAAAGATGGCAGCACAAGCCCCCGCTCACCTCGAGGGACAAATCCGCATCTGCCGGTGTCCTCCAAACAAGTGACGGATAGGAGACGGGGTGGTAGAGAGAGGGGAAAAGGAGGGAAAAGGGAGGGGGGAGGAGAAGGGGAGGGATGACTAGATTGAGGGAGAAAGACGATAAGTTCCATTTTTCATCTATCCCTCCCTCTGCTCTGCATCACTTCCCCTTCTGTCTGACGGCAAGCTGAGCCACTAATGTCCATTGTGTCTGGATGAGTTGCAAACACACCAGTGTGTGCATGAGTGTGTGTGCATGAGTGTGTGTGCATGAATGTGTAGTTGCCTCTCCTTCTGTTGGTGTTTGACAAGAAAATGAAATGTATATGCTGCAACTGTAGCTCCACCGGCTGAATAACGTGCACACGGATAAAACTCTGTGTGTGTGTGTGTGTGTCTTTGTGCCAGACTGCTTGAGTGTGTAGATTTCTCTCCTTCTGTTGACGTTTGATGAGTGACAATCAAATCTGTATGCTCCTTTGCCAGGTAAATAACAGGCATACAAGGTTAAAGCTGAATGTGTGTGTGTGTTTTCGTGTGTGCAGTGGTAACCCTTCAGCCATCCAGCTATCATCTCCAGCCAGACAGGCCCCACCAAGTCAGCCCAGTTGGATAATGAGATCCATTATGATTTACGTGCCAAGAGGACAACCAGACAGAACAAAGACATGTACACACACATTCACTCGCACACACACACGCACGCACGCACACACGCACGCACGCACACACACACACACACACACACACACACACACACACACGCGCGCACCCGCACAAGCAGTTTATAGTACATGTCAGAGTGTGTATGCTCGTAGGCACTGTGTCTCTTACTGTATGTGCAGCCGCTGTTTCATATTTCAGTTTTTCCACCATTTCTTTCTCCGTGTGAGCGTGATTGTGTCTTTGAGTCTATGTGTGTGTAAGCTATATTAGGTGCCTGTAGGGCATCAAGCAGTGGGTCCTCCCTCCGTTTGCAACTCGAGAACTCAGACCATCACTCTCTCACTAGCGCATATACTCTCTTTTTTTTTCCTCCTCTGCCTCTCACCTGAAAAAGCCTGACTCCCAACTAAAGTAACCTCACTCTGCCCATTTTCCCCCTCTCTCCCTCTCTCTCTCTTTAACACACACACACAAATACACACATATAATCACACACTGTGCCCCAGGGCCTTGCAGGCAGAAAGTGAAGGGTGAAGATTACAACTATGTGCTGCATCAAAAAAAAAAAAAAAGGGGGAGACCACACATTCTCACCCTGATTGATCAGCACCTCAGCAGCACAGAGCCAGCCAGGGATTTGTTCCAAGGTATTTGTGCCTTTCAGTATACGTGCATCATGAGTGTGTGTGCATCATGAGTGTGTGTGTGTGTGTGTGTGTGTGTGTGTGTGTGTGTGTGTGTGTGTTGGGATTTGTTAGTGAAGAGGAGAAGTAGCTGTCAAACACATTTTGGAAAAGGAGTATGCTATTGCTTCATTTCATTTTTTGAAAAAGTGGGTTGGCTGAAGGGGAAAAAAATCTTATCTGCTTCTGCGGATAAAAATGTGAATTACGTCAATTGAGTTGTTCCAAAGTAAAGCTTTTAAAGACACATGGTTGCAGACTCAAGTGAGATGGATATGAGCTGACTTATGTAACTTCCATTTCGTTCTATTGGTTCAGTTTTTTTCAGTCGTTCCGTCAGAGAACAGCAGCAGGCACCATTTTCACTGAGATTAAAAACGCCTGATGTCTCAGACAGCAGTCAAAAAACATGCTGAGAGTCAGTTCATACATGAGGAAGAGAAGGAAACCTGCAAATGTTCACTCTGCAAAGACAGAAACCGATTAATGTTTTGTTTGCTGAACATCAGAAAGCATGCATTAGTTAGAAAAATTGTCAATTCAAGCCAAAATAGTGCATTAATAGAAAGCATTAATAATACAGTGTTGCAACTGATATCCTGTCAAAATATTGCATAGCTGGTCATACTTTCCCCCCCATTCTTTAAAACTCCTCTCTCTCTCTCTCTCTCTCTCTCTCTCTCTCTCTCTCTCTCTCTCTCTCTCTCTCTCTCTCTCTCGCTCTCTCTCTCTCTCCTAGCACTGGGCACAGAAAACAATGGCGGGATTCTCTACTGTTCCTGCTGGATCAAGTATTCAAGTGACGCCAGCTCAATTAGAGGCTCAAATGCCAAGATCCAGACCACGGAGGGATGAAGAGATGAAGAGAGATTAGGAGAGGAACGGGGACAATGAGGACACTCGGCAGAGGAATCGGGAGGAGGGAAGAAGACAAGTAGGCTGTAGAAAAGGAACTGATGGACTTCAGATAGATCATCAGGAAAATAAGAAACTGAAAGATGGAGGCAGATTTGGGGACATGGGAAAAGATGGAGACCGATTCAGCAAAAAAACATGCAGAGAAAGAGAGACTCAGCTAAGGACACATCCAGGACTATCATGACCTCCTTGATCTCCTTGCCATACACACACATACACACTCAAAAACACACACACACACACAATCTTCTGTGGTATGTGTTTCCATCATCAAATGTGATCAGAGCTACTGTCGGCAAGCCAACATTCACTCAACCGTGATAACCACAGAAGGAAAGGCACACACACTTACACACACACACAAACACAGTGACACTTCTGTACAATGAAACAGTCAACCTTTTGATGACAAAGTGCACGCACGCACGCACGCACGCACGCACGCACGCACATACACACACACATACATTGAGCACGCTTTGACCAGCCGAGGTAGCAGAGAAGGACCTGACATGCCCGGTTAGATTAAAAGGTCAAATAAATTAACTGAACATCAAAGTGACCGAGCTGCAGATGAAAGGTGCTGTAAGCTCCAGAGTTGAGCTCAGGGGGGGTTCTATTTGAGAGAATGAGGAGTGCTGTAATTATCTAATCTAAAAGATAATTCCTGTTTATTACAAATTGAGCCCTACCTCGGCTGCTCTCGCTGCTGTGTCTACATCAGTAACAACCCAGTAACAGAACAAACCACCATCATTTGTGATATCTAGGATAGCGACCCATTCCTAGAAAAACATCTGAAAAAAAAACTTTTAACATGGTTTCTCCTTAACCATCACTTTGTATCAGGCACTGTGATAGGCTGAAAAACTCTCAAGGAAACAGTTACACCCCCTAGACAAACACTAGCCAACAAACAAATGATACTGTAGGTTCTGTTTTTATGCCCCTACGCTCTGGAACTCTCTGCCTCTGGATGTTGAAACGGCGTGCTCTCTGGGTGTTTTTAAAAATAAACTGAAGATTTACCTTTTTAATCTAGCTTTTAATTTGAAGTAATTTATGTTTAGCCCTGGACTGCATTATTATTATTATTATTATTATTTTTATTTTTATTTTTTTAATTATTATTCTAACCATTATTATTTTAATCATTGCTTGAACATTTATTTATCTCATTTAATTATTCATTTATCTATTCTGATCTTGTTAACGCTACCTTATTTTTAACTTTTCTTTCCACTATTACTTATTTTTATTAATTTTACTAAGTATTTTATTTATAATCATGACTTTTATAATTTTACGATTGCTGTTGTTTTCTGTCTCTTTTATTCTGTGAAGCACTTTGGATTGCATGTTTTTATGTATGAAAGGTGCTATATAAATAAAGTTGAGTTGAGTTGAGTTGAGTAGGTTGGGTACTATTATTGCTCCCAGTATTAAAGTGTTATTCAGTGTGTCAGCTTCATTGAAATGACTACAGTAGAGATCCTTAACTGTTGTGTTTGTGTTACCTGAAACCGGAACTACGTAAGTGGTCATGAATACTTGTTCCGGGTTGTTGTACACTCTCTGTTATTGTGATCACTTGCCTGCTCTGGTGTGGACTTGAAAAGGGAAGTTTGTCTGCACTGCAGACAGAGCGTTCCATAGAATGTGTAATTGTCAGTTTGCCACCTTCAACAGTAAACAATGATAAAAGTTACATCCTGGGTTGAGAGTAATCCTTCTTCCTGCAAATAGACGTCTATCGGTAAAGATCAATTGGAAACCTCCAACGTTCAAACTCAAGCCAGGGCTGAAATGTGAAAAGCTGCAGTTTCTCAAGTGTCCATTTGAGGCTGTCTTCAAAAGCCAGAAAACTCCACTTGAGCCCACATTAAAATGTCTATATAGGTGCAGTGTCCACTACCGCCGTTTTTAGTACTGGGAGCGCCCACAACCTCAATGGCAGAGCGCTTCTCACCAGTGTTCACGGTTACTAGGTTACGAAAGTCGTCCCACTGCACTTCAGCTTCCCTCCGAAGTGACCGTTGGGTCTGTTTTAAAATGCTCTGTATGCTTCATACTTGTTTTCATTCAATGGCATTTCCTCAAGAAACTGTCAAAACTGTTGAAAGGAATCGTGTCATAGCATTAGCAGCAGCTATTGAAAATTGTACCTCGAAAGTGTTATAACTTTTGTCCTCAGTACGGACCTCAACGGACAAAGTTGATTTCTGAAGTCCCGCCCCTTCTTGATTCTGATTGGTCAAGGATCAAGGAGTGACACTGATGAGCGCAGCAGTGTTACAAAGGTTGAACTACTTAATGTCACAAACAAATCTACTCTACAGACTCTTCTCTTTTTTTCTTATCTATTCTCTCTTCACATGTGGGTATGATGGGCAGCGTATGGAGGGGGTAGTTACAGGTAAATACTGAAGGTGTTGGGGGTCTAACTTGATCAAACACAGGTGAAGGGAGAGATCAACTTGATGATTCAGAAGAGTCATCAAATGTAGAGGCTATTAGGGGCCAAATGGTAGGTAGTATACAGTAAGTTGTCAATACCTGGAGCACATGTAAACAGATCATGGGTGTGTTGAAGGCGGCAGTGCTGTTTTTGTTGTGATGACCACTGTGGGCCATGTGTGCTATGTAAGGCAAAAGTATAGGGATGAGGGTGTAATGGGATGAGGAGGCTTCTTATGGAGCGCTTATCCTTTTCATTAGAGCACAAGTCTCTAGTCTTTATTTCAAACTGCTATGCCTCATTTCTATGCACCAAGGAATTCAAGACGAGTATTTTAAAGGCTGTTTAAGATCCATGTCAGAGTGATGTACTGTTACAAAGCACAGAGCGGGTGGGCCCTGCAGCAGATTTTATCACCATTCCCTGCATTTACAGACACATTTTTGCGGTTGCAATAAAATTCCCGTCAACATGAACAAAGTGCTCATCCCTTCCATGGTTAGCCTCTCTCTGAAACAATGTGACTTCTGAGTTATGTGAGGACTATGTGGGTTCTGAACCCACAACACCCAACTGTTGTGGCATGTCCCACGCTCCAACCCGCTCGCCTATCAGCATCAAAACCCAAAACATATGCTGGGACCAAAACATTTCCCTCTAATTGAGCACCAACAAAACAACACTGCGCCTCAGATCCCGCTCTGACAAAAACCTAACGTCAATATTTCTCCAACAAACCAAACTCAAGTGAGCACCCCCTCCCAACGCTCAACCCCCATCTTTGGATCTCCTTAACAAAACAGTTCTTCGCTCACTGTGGTGCCAATCCTAATCACTTCCCTCAGCACCAGGTGGTTCTCATTGACTGGGGCCCGGCTCCTCCGCTCAGTAAAGACGCTGGGCCGGAGGAAATTGGCTCGTCTACACGCTTTTATTGCTCGTGAGCTCTCTCGGATGGAGTCGTGCAGGCCCTCCAACGCTGGCTCTCTCTGCTGCCTGGTTCTCTGTAGCAAAACAGCTGTGACGACGTGCACCGCACCATCCAAAGAAACAATTAGAAACACCCTTTTCTTATTACTCCCCACAGTTAACCGCCATTGTGTGGAATTAGTGGCAGTCTATGGAATAAGTGGATTCTAATTCATGCCCTCTTTTCATGGGGCTGAGGCTGCTTCACTGCTGCTCTCCTCTGCTAATGAAGAGGATGAAAGAGAAGTGTTAATCAAACTGAGCATCTCATCTGTGGTAATAAGGAGCGGCCTTGGAGTGGCTCCCTTGTGATGTTAGTGTGTATGTGGGCATGTGTGTGGAAGAGTAGGTGGATTGTATGCATAGATTGCGGTTTTTCTTTTACTAAATTTCAGGCTCTCTAAACTGATGGTCAGGAAAAATGCATAAATAAGGAAAGGAGGAATTAATGTGTGCCCAGGCCTTGTTGTTCAATTGCTCAGCCTCAGCCTACAGGGATGAATGCCCCACTACGGGCCAATCCCTCTCCACTAGCAGCCTTTCATCCCTCCCAGCCTCCCTCGTCTTGGACCGCAGCGCTAACCAGCAGGGTCTGATTAGATTTAAATGTCAAGAGAGATAGGACAATACAGTTATCTTCCAAATTATAGCCCATTAAAAGGCCTAAGCAGTGCGCCTCCCTCCTCAACTAACTAATCACCAACCAGATTCATCATTGCACAGACTGGGGCATAATTTGGGAGGCTGTGGTTTCCCTTGCTGCTCTCTTTCTGTGTGTGTGTGTGTGTGTGTGTGTGTGTGTGTGTGTGTGTGTGTGTGTGTGTGTGTGTGTGTGTGTGTGTGTGTGTGTGTGTGTGTGTGTGGGGGTATCAGATCATGTGCAAGGGCAACCAGGAGTGTCTGTAGCGTGTGATCAGTGTGTGTGCATGCTGTGTGTGTTGCTCTGGAGGGAGCTGGTTCAGCACCCCAGGCCAGTGCCCCATTAAAGAGAAAGACAGAGAGAAAGAGACTGTGTGTGTGTGTGTGTGTGTGTGTGTGTGTGTGTGTGTGTGTGTGTGTGAGGGAGAGAGAGAGAGAGACAGACAGAGAGAGAGAGAGAGAGAGAGAGAGAGGGGAGGGGGGATCCTCATTTAGGCAGAAGGAGTTTATAGTCTGCGTTCCACCTGCAGCTAACCAGCAGACTGGCATGCAGACACTGGGGTGAGGGCTTAAAGGCCTGGCATCTCCAACCTTCAAATTCACTCATTGTCCTCAGGGTGTCATAGTGAGCTACATGAAAATATAATGAATTCTTATATCCTTTTTGGGGGGGTTAGACCCCCTTACATGTTGGTATTACACATTGATGGGTTTGTCTTTGTTGTTCATCAAGTTGTAATAAATAACATTTAATCTTCAAGCTGTGTCTCTCCTGATTGAAATGCCAGTATATTTAATTTAAGCAGCATTCCGATGTGCATAATTTCGTGTATACCTGTTGGAAATAAA